>NC_089755.1:6641977-6704477 GCF_040412425.1 Macrobrachium rosenbergii
TAGTGCGAAAGAAATTCCTCTGTGATAAATTTTACTTCGCATTTCGAATTAGCGAACTGTTATTTAGGCGCGAATAAAATTCCCACGTGGGACACGACGAAGTCAGCTTGCATTGCTGAAATTCTCTCAGTGTAGTTAGAATTCGAGTTAGGTGTTAGGAAAGCGAAATTTAAACTCCGCTTATAGGGAAAATTACTAGGCCGTTGTACTGTTATCCTCTCAGACGACTGGGAAATTCCCGGAATCCCAGACGGTATATAAACATACGGGTTCATTCACCCAGAATCTAAAAATACCTCCGGTGTTGGCCAAACGACCTGCACCCCCACCCCGCCCATGCCCGCGTGTGTAGCATTTTTTTTCCCCATTCATTTCCCAGCAAACATTTTTCTTTTGGTTTCCCGTTAGTAATTTCTAAGTCCTAAGGGACGAATTTCTAAGTCTCTAAAATTCTACGTGCACGTGGACGAATTCCTCCAAATTCAAATTCCAAGTCCTAAGTGACTCCTAAAATTCTACGTCGCAAAAATTCTAAATTCCAGTCCTCAGAGACTCCTAAAATTCTACGTCGCACGTGGCGAGAATTCTCCAAATCCTCCTCCTAAAATTCCAAAATTCCAGTCCTAAGTGACTCCTAGAATTTCTCCAAATTCCAGTCCTCAGAGACTCCTAAAATTCTACGTGGCGAGAATTTCTCCAAATTCCAGTCCTCAGAGACTCCAAATTCCAGTCCTCAGAGACTCGTAATTCTACGTCGCACGTGGCGAGAATTTCTCCAAATTCCAGTCCTCAGAGACTCCTAAAATTCTACGTCGCACGTGGCGAAATTTCTCAAATTCCAGTCCTCAGAGACTCATAAAAAATTCTCGTCACGAGAATTTCTCATTCCTCTGGAACCCAAAATTAAGTCCTTTTGAGACATTATATAGTGTAGTTCACACACATCTAAGCCCTTACGGGACTGATCATTCTAGTTCGTTAGAACAACTCCTTAACTTCACGCTACAGCCGGCCAAGTCCGAGCGTGACAAAATCCAACTCGTCTTCCGAGACGCATATTAGAATTCGTTCGCCAGAACAACCCCGTCTTTCAAGACACATCCAATTTTAACAAAAAGTCTTCTCAGACATATCATATACCCATTATTCCAAGATGGCTAATACCAGAGCCCAACAAAACGAGGATTTCAAATTCTACATGTCCGCTGGGAAGGACATGGGACTATCGGGCAAGATCTGAGAGCATGGGTTCAAGAACAGTGGACGATGCCAAGGCGGAGAGAGCAAAGAGAACGTGAAGAGAGAAAGAGGAGAACGTGAAGAGAGGGAGACAGAGAGAGGAGAGAGCATGGGTTCAAGAACAACGAACTGAGGAAAAAGAACGTGCAGAGAAGGATAAAGAACGTGAGAGAGAGAGAGGGCAAGAATTGCCCAAGAACAACGAGGAGAGAGAGAGAATCGCCCAAGAGAAAAGGGAGGAACGAGAATGGGAAGATCGAGAGAGAGAGACAGCGCGCCCATGAGCTCCAGATGCTAGAACGACAGCCTGCCACCCCCGCCCCCTGCCGCGGGGATGAGTGCCCTCAGCCAAGCTCACTCGTTCATGCCAAAATGGACCGAGTCCGAACCCGAAGTATGGCTTGAAAGGGCCGAACGAGTCCTGGAGTGCTGCGATCTCTCCCGCGGAACTCTCCTTGTTCTCACTAAATTCCTGGGCGGAAAGGCCCTCGTTGCCTACCACGCCCTTCCCGCAGACGATCGGGGAAACTGGGAAGCCCTACGCCAAGCAGTTACGAAGGCGTACGAGATTACCCCGAGCGGTGGAGGAGACGTTGGAGAGAGCAGCCCAGAGAAGCAGGCCAGACTTGGTCCGATTGGGCGTACCATTCGGAGCGGGCGTTGACAAAATGGCTCGATTCGAAGGAGCCACTAACACCGCCGAGGTACTCGAGCGGTTTAAATTGAGCATTTCCTGCGCTCGCCCCTCCTGCCCTCGCCACCCATATAGTGGAAAAAGCCCCAGCAACACTCACCGAGTGTTGCCGAATAGCAGATATGTGGGAAACCCACCACCCTCAAGAAGGATCCATGGGGCGGAAGATAAATCCCCGCCCCTCCTCGGAGGAACAAATTCCCCAAAATGGAAACTCGGGCAAGCCCCTAACTTGCCATTATTGCAAGAAAATGGGGCATTCCTCCGAACAGTGCCGGAACAAGAAACCAGCTCCTCTCTCCCGGAAAACCGACAAATAACTCGCCTGCGCCCTCCACAGGGGCAGCGCGGAAAGACTTTAGCCAGACCTTTTGCACGGCGTGCAAGGTTTATGGCCATTCTCCCGCATGGGCAAAATGCCCACGCAATAATAAAGTAAATACTCCCACCGTCGCCTTGGCCGTCACAGATCCCCAGTCATTAGGCCCTCCCGCCGAAGGGCCTGTATACGTGGCCCCTCCACGAGGTAGCGAGCCCGCGCGCCGAGTCACTGCTTTCGAGGACTCGGGCGCACAAATCTCCCTCATCCGAAGGGACAGAGTTCCCTCACGGAGCTATCGTCAATAGACGAAAACTCGTCACGATCGAGGAATAAATAAATTTAAATGATACTCCCTACGGTCCAATTGAGAGTCACAAGACCTCACCAATCCAAAATTTGCAATCTTGCAGTAGCAAGCCATCTCCCCGGAGGCTATGACGTCATCCTGGGACAGGACTTTCAGTCCCCACCGAAATCACGACAATCTAGGGGTCCCCATTCCCCGAATCATTCCGCGGGCGCGAGTAATCCTCCCCGCTTCTCCTCAGTCAAGACTGGCGCCCCTGGGTACCAGGAGGACGTGCAGTCCCCACCAGTGCCACCTGAGTACGATGTACAGTGGCCCCCTCGATCGGTTCCCGATCCAATTCCAGTGCCCGGCCCTGCCTCAGTGCCAGTGCCAGGGCTCCCAATCAAATCTCCCTTCAGGAGATGCCAAATTCCTGCCGGGTGCCACTTGCATGCCCCGAGCAGGGCCAAGCTTCGTCCGTCCTGACCGACGAGCCCAAGAAACCTCTGATAGCGCCTGACTCTGCCCTAGTGCCAGCGCCAGAGCGCTACGCCGATCTCCATTCACGGATCCAACTCAGGACCCCTCTCTTCCCCGGCCTGGCACCGCTACCAGCGTCGGTCAGAGAGACGGTTCCTCCCGACCACCGCGAAGCTCACCTGCAGGTGCGGCCTCGCAACCCGTGCCTGAGCTGGTCAACGTTACCTGCGAGCCGCTCACGCCACCCCGACCGCCTCCTCTCTGCCTCAGTCCGTCGCCGACGCAATTGCAAGTCAGGATTCTGCCATATCTCACTTGGCCGATGAACTACAAGAGCCGCGACGGATCATGGTAGAACCCGCACGGAACCCTCCTGCGTCAGCTGTCGCATCAGCAGGCCCAGGTGGTACTCCGTGCCGCCCTCCGGTCGCGGGCCCTCCGCTTCCCCGGCCGAGGACAACTGTCCCATTAAGAAAGACTCGAGGCGAAATTACCACGGGCGTGGGACATTCCAGGTAATTTACAAAGAGCTCTAGAGCTCCCATGGCACCTGTGCCACCATTTCATTTTTCGAAGGTCTTGGCACCCCTAATCCAGAAGGGGACGTCAGACCCTCCTCTATCTTCCTCCGTTCCTCAGGAACTTCTATCTCTTATCACCTTCTATTAATCTTCCCTTAAATTATCCCCACAAGAGGCAATTAAATACGGGATACCATTCCCCACACAATGTACAAATCATTAAGAATAACAGAGTGAGAAGTGGCACGCCCTTGCGCCCATACCTTGGCACCGGGCGTGCGTGTCAGCCCTCCTGAAGGAGTCGCGCCCTTCGGTGCACTTTCCTCGCCCCTGGGACTGAAGTGATAGTCCGGGCCGTAATTTATAGGCGAAGGAAAACAAATTCCCGCCTAACACAATAAAACCCTCACTCTTTTTTCCCTTAGCTCTTCTGCCAATATCATTTACTTTCTTTTAGTCATTTAGTTATCTTTATTTTAATGAATCGCGAGTCATAAACTCTTGCCCTTGTGATTTAAATGCCCCTTTCGTAAGCTCTGAGGGACGTGTCCCGCCTTTCATATGCGGTCAAGTTTCATTCGTAACGTCTTGGTAATTTTCCTTTTGTTATTATTATCCCTTTTCCCCCTTCCATTTCCTTCCAAGATCTCTGTTTGTCCGACCCCACATCTTTTGTCTGCTCGCCCCGTCATAACATTGAGTAGGCAGTGGACGCATAAAATTAGCGTAGTTTAAGGTTAGCGAATTAAAACCTCGCGAATACTCTCGCCCGCACACGACTGTCAAATTCCCGGTGTGTGGGTCATCCCTCAGCTCGCGTTAACGATAGCTGAGCAAAGCACCTTAAAACGAAGATAAATTATCAATGCGAATATGTATAGTCATTACAGTATCGCGTAAAAGGGGATGTCATTTACAAAAATAAACGCTGTTTTTCATTTACACAGCCTCTTCAAGGCAGATTGTACTAACCGCATGCATTTTATCTAAAATTAAGTAACCGTGTATTTTAATTCTTGAACAATAACCTTTCTTTTCATTTGTTGGCCATAGCCTCATATACGTGGTCCTATAATCTTAATTAATTCACAATTGTTCGAGTCACATTATAAAGTTACCAGTGGGTAACCAAATCTAAAGTAATTATTCTTTTGCAAGTGTTTAAATCACTTTGCGTTCTGTTAACGAAAATTGTCCCAATGTGTTATTAAAAGTAACGTCACAGCTTCATAAAACCCTTAGGAGTAAAATTCATTGCAAGGCAGAATGTAGAGTAACGTAAAGCATTTGCCGCTCATTCTTGAATATCGATGTACACACCCGAAGGAGGTATGTACATCATCTTGTATGGGGAGGTATTATGATTAGCAAGAATTCGCTAGCAAATTGCCTCCCCCCTCCCCCTTTGTTGTGGTTGTTGTTGTGTTTTTCATTTACTGCCAGCCGGCCGATCGATAGACCATCTGTCTATCGACTTAAAAACAAGGGTTTAAAAGATTAAAGCGCTCCCATTTTTGATAAAGATCTTTCCTTGAGGCAAAAGTAATCTGGCTTGGGCGTTTCTCCTACAGGCCAAAACCTCCCCTGCGGGCAGCAGGTGCAATGAGTCAAAGCATCTGTGTTGGGCGCACCCCCCTGCCCCAAAGGAGGGGATAAAAGCAAAAGCCCACGAGGTCCACACACACACGCGGGCTGGAAGATATGGAGTGAACTTGTGAAGACGTCCCCAACACCTGGCCCCATCGATGCCCTTGCATCCTAACCACGTGGCCCTTTCAAAAGTATACTTTTCCTCGTGCCCTTCGACCGTATTCCTCGAGCCCACACGCCATTGCTTGGGTTTCGAGGAGTCCCCATCGCCTTGCCCCTTTACGGAAGCCCTTGCATCTCACCACGTGGAAGGAACTCGCCCTCGGAAATCGCAAGTCATCCACGGACCGCCTTCTACGCCCTCGGAAAATCTGCTAAGGTAAAGTGCCCTGGAAGAGCCCCATTTCAGTCACGCTTTTGTCTCGTAATATTTTCTTAAAGAGAAAGCCAGAAATCTCCCTTGTCTAATGTCCGTGCGCCTCTTGCATCGGCAGTATTAATTCTTTATTACTCCTTTGGCACCCTCAGTGCAGCTTCGAGTTCATTAGTCTTTTGTCTATTTTCATTACTGGCGTATAATGTGCATATCTCTCATTTCAGAGGGAGCCTATTTCGTGGAAGCTTCTCGGACTGTGGCTGGAATTCCCCAGTTTCATTCAATCCTTTCCCGTACTAATGTCATTTATGTAAATACACTACTTTAAATGTGCCCACGTGTTTTACGTAATATTTCCCTCAGTAACCAGAGCCCTACGCTCATATGAAATTCTCCTTTGTTTTCCTCTTTTTTTTACGTTTTCCCGTACCCACGAAGTCAGAATCACAAGGCTAAATTAACTTAAATTGTTGCTACCTGTCTCACAGAGCATATTTCAAACTAAAACCACGGAAAAACGTAAAAATATATATATATATATATATATATATATATATATATATATATATATATATATATATATATATATATATATATATATATGTATGTATATGGATGTATGTATGTATGTATGCACGAACTATCAATTCTCACGAACGAGAAGCGTGGAGTGGAGACTGGAAGGCTGGCATGCCGTAACCTAAAAATATTAATACTATATTATTACCAGAAAATACCTTCCCCCACACAATAATACCTGAGCCAGCAGCGTGTTCCTGGTGGTTGCAATTCATTGCAAAGTGTGCTAGTGGATCGATACCAGATCTTTGCAAGAGAGAAATGTGTTTTTTCGTTCGTGTGTGAAAGGAGGTCGTCTTTGGAGGAGAGGAGAGAGAGAGAGAGAGAGAGAGAGAGAGAGAGAGAGAGAGAGAGCATACGCGCCTGGTTGGAATCTCTGTCATTTACTTTAGCTCTGCAATTTTTCTTTTTATTTTATTTTGCCTTTGCTTCATTTTCTCTTCTTGGCTCCTCGAGAATATGTGACACAGAAGGGGCAGTGGAATGTTTATGTATGTGATTATGATTTTGTTTTCATAAACATTTCCCTCTTCAGAAGTAATGTGCCTTGCAATTTCTAAGTTTATATATATATGTATATGGTGTATGTATATATATATATATATATATATATATATATATATATATATATATATATATATATATATATATATATAAAATATTTATTTATATATTATCCTTCCCCACTTCTTCCATAATTAAAATCCTAAATCACAAAACACAAGAGAACCTCCCTATGCAGTCAACACCGTCATCCCTGCTCATCGAAGTCAGTCTCTCTCTCTCATGTCATAGTTCAGATTAGATCAAGGCTAGACGAAACTCATGTTCTACCAAAATACAGTTTCTATTCCCAAACTTAACATGACAAAACAACAGCAAAATTAAAGAAGAGAAGCTCAAAGACTGGCCTTAACTTCTGGCAAAAGAAAATGAAAAATCAAACTCTCGGACTTGTAAATACATTTTGACAACAATCAATCTCATATCCCAAAACTAATTTCAAAGTCTGTCGTGACCGAGGTCATAGTTATGTGTCAGAAATTCCCTTAACATGTGACCACTAACAAATCCATCTGAAACAAAAGGTCACCTTTAAAATAAAGCACAAAGACATATAAATGCATGAATGGGAGAATTCCATGTTACCAAAATCACCCAACACATCCCAAAGGTTATACATGGTAAATATGTAAGACCATAAAGATGAAAAAATATTGAGTAATAAAATGTCAATGAAACCAACAGAGTTCACAATTAACTCAATGTCCAATCGGGCATTTTAAAATGAAAAGATCACTTCTCAACTTTACTGGCAAAAGTCTAGCGCCCTCAACTAGGCAGCACATTCACCAGTTCAGGTTACTACCCGAATCCCTCATCAGTACTCGAGATCCCAATTCATTACCCATCAATGGCCCCTTTTTGAGCGGACTTACGCACTCACTCATAATTCTAGAACATTCTCCCGCCACTCCCTCGTGAGGTGGAGATTTCGTGACACGATACAGGTCAATAGGGTCAACACTCGGGCCTACGTGAGGCACCTAGATTTCCAAGACCCAAATTCCTTTCGCTCATCGCGAGAACTAGTTTACAAACAGCCTGAAGGTATACGCTGACACGAATGTTCCTCTCGCCCCAAGATTTCTTAAACATGCTTGACACTGTCGCACATTCCATCAAGAAACATATGACATGCATTTCAATACTCCATAACTATATACTATTTATTCTATACGAGCTGTGAACATGTATATATATATATATATATATATATATATATATATATATATATATATATATATATATATATATATATATATATATATATATATATATATATATATATATATATATATATATATATATATATATATATATATATATATCCCCCATGAAAAAAGTATACCTATAATCGTTCATTTATCTCAAATCAACAGCAGATTAAGTGCCTATATGTACATATATGATGCATAATACGTCGTTTTTATTACTGTCGAAATAATATATATTTCAAAGAAAGTGCCTTTAAGTATTAAACACACCGACGTTAATAATTAATTATAAGTAGTTACAGTGAGATGACGTTATTATATCATATTTAAAAATATTTCCTTTTATGTAGGTTGAAATGAAAATGAATAATGACTTTGCATATCTGACGGAGATTATTCTTCATAATGGTTCTGTTGCATGGGAGAGGGAGCTTTGTAACTCATAGGTAATGAAAGATCGCTCGTGTCATTAAGGGGAAAGGCAATTAACAAAATTGAATAATGAAATATCATCATGAAGGGATAATATGATGTTGATTGTAGTGAAGAATTACAGTGAGAGTCTTGTTTATTGTGCAGCTATTTAAATTTATATTTAGCTGCCTCTTTGTGTTCAATTTTCATGTGAATAGTTATTTACTTCTTAAGTCATTCTGTTTCTATTATTTATGTTCATATTCTCTTTCTTCCATCTTACTTTCCTTAGCCCCTCTCCCAGCAATTGATTCATTGTGCAACTGCAAAAGATTTTCCTCCTGTTACGCCTTTCAAACCTTTCTACTCTCAATTTCCTTTCAGCGCTGAATGATCTCATCATGGCCTAATTGTTGTATTCCATTCCATTCACCCCTAAAGTGGATAAGAGAGAGTAGTCTAATGGCAATGCTCCCAAAATACGAGTTTCCTAACTTGTTTGAACATTCGCCTCAAGAATGTTTTTTTTGAATTTTCGTCTATCAAATTTCGTCAGTCATCAGCTGTGGGATAAAGGCTACTCTGTTTTCCAGGTATGAAATCTAATAAATTTAATCTTATTTGTAGTAATCTTCAGATTCCTATCAGTTACGTATTGATGCAAAATCTTGTATATATCTCACTTTAGAAACAAGAACATGAAATCTATTCAATCTCATTGAATTGCAGAAATCTTCAAATTCCTCTTAGTTACGTATTGATATAAGATCATGTTTTCACTGAGCCTGAAAGTGAAGTGAACTGGATTCCAGACATGAAATCTGTTATATCTAGGTCTATTTGTAGTGATCTTCAAATTCCTAGCAGTTACGAAATAAAATCGCATTTTTATCTAATTTGCAACCATGAAAACTCATGGTTCCAAAGTTAGATGAAAGTAAGACTTTATATCAACACGTATATAACTGACAGGAATTCGAAGATCACTACAAATAAAACTAGATACAATAGAGTTCATGTCTAGAAGAACGATCTAACCTGAAGTCAGAAGGTCGTTTTATAGGTTAAATCAATAATAAGATTACTTTAAATTAAAAGTACTTTAGTAGTTAAACTCCTTTACGATAAAATGCAGTTTAAAATAATTGAGTAACAAATCTCTCACTGGTTGACAAAACCCTCGAAGGCTGCTCATTATCAAAACATCAGTTTTGGTAACGAGATCAAATGGATATTAAGTAGTGTATTGAAATGGAGCATTGCAATATTAATCATTCATAATTCAAACACCAATAGAGAGTAAGTGTGGCAGAGCCACCAATAAGCATCAAAAAACGTGTGTTAATTGTTATTGATAGGATATCGATTGTTATTAGTGGAAATAATTGAGTTTTGTTTATTAGGTTACGACTTTGTTATAGCTCGCTGAAACTGTGATGTGGTCACGTGATCTTATTACAATTTTTGAATTGTATCGGTGTAATTAATGAGTAATTTATGGCAATTAGACTCTTAAAGGTATTTTCATTAGGTAGACAATTGAGATCGGATCATCAGAGTACAGCTCTTCATGTCTTAGTAGTAAATATAGTATGTGTGTGTGTGTTTATGTATATATGTATATATATACATATATATATATATATATATATATATATATATATATATATATATATATATATATATATATATATATATATATATATATATATATATATATTAACTTTATCACATACACAATTGTTCTGTGCATTAGTAGAATTACTAAGAGGACCTCATTCAAACTGGATGGTATTTAATGGAGTTTTTATTCAAAAAGTTACAAGCTTTCTTGGACAAACAGTCCACATTATCAAGTATCCGTACAATCCGTACGGATACTTGATAATGTGGACTGTTTGTCCAAGAAAGCTTGTAACTTTTTGAATAAAAACTCCATTAAATACCATCCAGTTTGAATGAGGTCCTCTTAGTAATAATATATATATATATATATTATATATATGTGTGTGTGGGTATATATGTATATATATATATATATATATATATATATATATATATATATATATATATATATATATATATATATATATATATATATATATATATATAATATAACCTTAGAACTCTTGATAATTTATTCTTCATTACAATTTATCTCTTCCTTGCCCACTTGATAATATCTCTCTCTCTCTCTCTCTCTCTCTCTCTCTCTCTCTCTCTCTCTCTCTCTCTCATCCCACGCACATAAAAAGAAGGAGGATGGAATATGAAAACTTTAAAGTCTAATGAACCGAAGTCACTTTTTGGATGAGAATGTCCTAAAAAACCATGATTGAGAGAGAGAGAGAGAGAGAGAGAGAGAGAGAGAGAGAGAGAGAGAGAATGAATGACAGATCTCTCAGAGGAGAGGTTTAGGGAGACAATAATTATAATGTTCTTATCATCAACGCTCGAGTTGAGAGAATAGAGGATCTAAAGAAGGACTGAGGAGGGGGGGGAGGAGGCGGAGAGCTTTCAACGCAAACAGAGGAAAAAGTAATTGGTATTCGAGGGACGGATAAGAAGTGTTAAATTTCTCTATTGTCATGAAAAGAAGAAGAAGAAGAAGAGGAGAGAGAGAGAGAGAGAGAGAGAGAGAGAGAGAGAGAGAGAGAGAATTTCCAACTTGTCATGAGAAGAAGATAATTAGTTAAGGCGTAGTGCTATTTAAGAAGGGTATAATCGATATAGTTTCCCTTAGGGGAGAGAGAGAGGGAGAGAGAGAGATAGAAGGATTGGTTACGGCGGATTACCAGTTAAGAGAGGTATAAGCAATATAGTTTCCCTCAGTGAGAGAGAGAGAGAGAGAGAGAGAGAGAGAGAGAGAGAGAGAGAGAGAGAGAGAGAAGGATTAGTGAAGACGTATTGCCAGTTAAGAGAGGTATACGCAATATAGTTTCCCTCAATGAGAGAGAGAGAGAGAGAGATGGGGTTGACAGGGAAGAAAGTAAGATGTTTCAATTGCCCAAAAATAAAGGACCGTATAAATGTTACTGTGGCACAATCGTTCTGAATAAAAGTACAAAAAGAAAAATCAAATACAGACATTAAAGTAAAATAAAACCAAATACTGACACATTAAAGTAAGGTAACTTGTACACAGTTTTAAAGAATATCTCCTGATTTTTCTTTTGGTCTTTTTCGATGTCATTCTCAAGATTTCATTCCCCTGTCCACCACGACGCCAATTCTGAAATCCATAGTTGCATATTTCCCCAAATTCTTCCTGTCACTTCGTTTATCATCTGATTCTTTGTCTTTCTCCTCCTTTCTCTTTCTCTTGACATTTTTGAATTTCATTTACATTTCTCATTCCTCTTCTTCCACATTGCAAAATTCTTTTACTTACTACTGATGGTCGGCAGATCTTTCTTCTCTCTAATTCTTGAAACAGCTGAAATCTTTAATTATTTATTTCTCTTCTCTTCTCTACTTGGTTTGCTGCCGTAGGGGTAGTACCGTCAGTGAACCTCATGTGGCGCACTGTAGGCATTACTTAAGTTATTTGCAACGTCCCCTCGGCCCATAGCTTCAACCCCTTCATTCCCTTTACTATACCTCCTTTCATATTCTCTTTCTTCTATCTTACTTTCCTCAACCCTCTCCTAACAATTGTTTCGTAGTGCAACTGCTAAAGGTTTTCCCCCTGTCGCACCTTTCAAAGCTTTATACTATCAATTAGTCTTTCAGCGCTGAATGACCTCACCATAGGTCCCAGCCTTTGGCCTAAATTCTGTATTCTATTCTATTCTATTCTATTCTGTTCGGTTTGCCTAACCTGTTGTACTGATATTCATGTATATCTGGTCTGGGCAACTTTCATTAGAATTCTTCATATTTCCAGGTATTTGATAAAACCTGCTTAATTCGTTCACAAAATATGTAACTGAGCATTCCTGATTCGTTAATATTATTTTAAGAGTCAAATTCTGGGTTGTTATATACCAAGGGGTCCACAACCCGTATAACTTTTCCAGGCTGTCTATATCTCCTCTTTGGGCTTTCAAGTAGAATCAACAGCGTCTCTCTTCTGTTTTATTTAAATTCCTCTTTGTCAATTAGTTTTTTTTTTCGTTTCACTTGTTATGATTATCAACAAACATATATTATCAATATGTAATTCACTGTTGAGAAAAGCCTAGTTATCATTAATGTAAAAATTTTTCAATATTTCTGTTAAATCATCTTTCAGTGTCACTTTATTTTCAATATTATTTGAATATTCCTTTTTGTCTCTTGGTGTTATTTGTTCCTTTCACTTATTATGGTTATCATGATATAATAACAGTAGATACGTAAATTTCGGTTGAGAAAAGTCCAGTCATTATCACTGCCAGCTTTTCAGTATTTCTGTTAAATTATTTTTTTCAATAATTTCAAGTAATTTAACCGTATCTTTAATTCTTGTTGCCACCTATATGAATAATACCTAGTTCTTGAACACATTTGCGTTAATATAGGTACAAAAATCCATTCGAACATCTAATTACTTTCTGGTATAACGAAAATGTTATTTATATAACAAGGAAGTAAAAACAAAAATCTCATTACGGTCGCCCAGGGAAGGAGGATCCTATACCACCACACATCCAGGTTCCTTAACTAAACAATATGGTATTGTTTAGTGTGTGTAGCAGGAAGGGTTATGAAGCCATTTCCTTCCGATATAAGAGTGTTACGGAGTCATTTGCCTCAATAGGTGGCGTTGCTATCATTTTGTTAGATGCGCTGGGAGAATTGGAAGTGCGGAAGGGATCTCTCTCTCTCTCTCTCTCTCTCTCTCTCTCTCTCTCTCTCTCTCTCTCTCTCTCCATATACAATATATACATCCATCAGCAAATTAGAAAAGTAAAAACATGCTCAAATATCTCTTGCTCACTCTCAGTCTCTCTCTTTATATATATATATATATATATATATATATATATATATATATATATATATATAAATAATATATATATATATATATATATATATATATATATATATATATATATATATATATATTATATATATATATATATATATATATATATATATATATATATATATAAATATATATATTTTATATCTATATATCAACAGTATATATCTACATACACACACACACACACATATATATATATATATATATATATATATATATATATATATATAAAAAAGAGAGAGACAGAGTTAACAAGAGATACTTGAGCATGTTTCTACTTTTCTAATTTGCTGATGGATGTATATATTGTATATGGAGAGAGAGAGAAAAGAAATCCCTTCCACACTTCCAATTCTCCCAACGCATCTAAGAAAATGAGAGCAACGCCATCTATTGAGGCAAATGACTCCATCACAAACTTCTATATATATATATATATATATATATATATATATATATATATATATATATATATATATATATATATGTGTGTGTGTGTGTGTGTGTGTATATGTATATATAGAGCACACATTATATTATGTTATTACACACACACACACACACACACACACACACACACACACATATATATATATATATATATATATATATTATATATATATATATATATATATATATATATATATATATATATATATATATATATATATATAAGGAAATACGTCTGAATTTAGAATTACCATGTATATCCAGTTATAAGGTGTGATGAAAGAAAGATCGCTTCAAGATGGAACTAGGTCGAGCGCTCAGTTGCAAAACCATTGCAGCCAGCAAATAGTTTGATTACTCCAGCTGTTTTGGCTTGATGAACACACAGTATTGGCTCTGATTTGTGAAACAGCCGACCGAGCTGGTGTGCGAGTACGTAAGTTCGTGCGTTAGAAAATATAGATTGTGTGTCTAATTCTGCCCAAAAGTAAGTCTGATCGATTATTAGCGAAGCAAGAGCGGTATCGTCCAGACGTAGCTTTGTGTGTTTCCAATCTCTTAGAAACCGGCAGTTAAGGTAAAGTTCAGACTTCTTTTTTTTTTTTTTCTGTGTGGACTGTGAACTTGTGAATTTTACCATATTCAAGACATGTATGAATTTGTGGAGAGTTGGACATAACCATTTATGTCACTTTAACCCTTTAAAGTCCACCCTAGGTTTTATGGGAAATTTCAAAAAAACCCTCTTAGTATGTGATAGTATATCAAAATACAAGATCAAATCATTCTTGTGCATTTTTGAAATCTTGCAAAACTTGGCAAATAATTGCATTCAATGAAGTAACCCGTCACGGATGCCTCGTCGAGCTCCGACGGACCACGCTCATCCCATGCGGGACACTTCGGACTATAACGTAAACTTTTTTCGATAATACCACTCTTTATATACTCACCTTTTACCAATTTCCATGATGAATTTATTGTGTTTGACATTAATATGACTTGCTACTGTGTTTATTATGAATTTTTTTCTGTTTTTTCCCTCTATTGATGTATAAAAGATACCCTGGGATAGTTGAATACTTTATTTTACAAAAATAAAAAAAATATACAAGTAATACTGGCAGTGAAATGTATTAGTAATTATAATTTACAGCTTAGACGTACATAGGTTAGCATAAAAAATAGACAATAACAAACTTACAAGACTTCCACAACATACAAACTTACACAAAATATATACAATATTTACAAAAGTTATGCCTTGTGGAAGAGTGCAAAACAGTTCCTTGCATCAGTCAGACACAGTGCCACTTTACAGTCCTCACACACCCACTGGGACCTGTGGATGTGGCCCTTACAGGAACAAAACTTACAGGTCTGCCTAGCCTTGACATCAGCAGCACTATCTACCACATATGGCATAGGGTGTGGCACTGCAACAGGGACAGGACGGCCACCTGAAATAAGAAAAGAGTCACATTAGTAATACAGACAATAAATCATGATTGTGTTGTGTGTGTGGACAATGAGTGTGTTATTGTGTGTGTATGTGTGTGCGTGTGTGTATGTGTGTGCATGTGTGTATGAGTGTGTGCATGTGTGTGTGTATGTGTGTGTGTAGGCACTGCGTATAGTGAATAGAATGATATGTAATCCATCAACAATGAAAAGTTTCAAAAACACATGAAGTTATGTGTATCTGTATGAGTGTGTGCATGTGTATGAGTGTGTTGGCTCTATGTATAATAACTAGAATGATATGTATAATAAATAGAATGATATGTAATCCATCAACAATGAAAAGTTTCAAAAACACATGAAGTTATGTGTATCTGTATGAGTGTGTGCATCTGTGTATGTATGAGTGTGTGCATCTGTGTATGTATGAGTGTGTGCATCTGTGTATGTATGAGTGTGAGCATGTGTATGAGTGTGTGCATGTGTATGAGTGTGTGCATGTGTATGAGTGTGTTGGCACTGTGTAAAATAAATAGAGTGTTGGCACTGTGTAAAATAAATAGAATGATATGTATAGATATGTAATCCATCAACAATGAAAAAAATCCATGATGTTGTTATGATACTAACCTCGTGAAGTAATAGGCTGAAGAAATTCTCATCCAGCCAGCTCTGTCCTCATCAGGTTGGTATTTTGGGTCCTCAGTCACTGTCTACCTCCACATCAACATCACTATCTTCGGCTTCTTCTGGTGCTATCCATGCGTCGCATTTCCTCCCTGTGTTCCAAGGCAGCATTCCTTCGCCCATAAAACATATCACTCCTAATCTGCAAAAAAGTAAAAGCAATTAGCTTCTGAAAAAATTTTTTTAGGCGTCGGCGTGTTGCGCCATACTTTTACCGTTACGGACCGAAGTAGCCCGTGCAGGATATATACTTATTACGGCTATGATTTCAAATACTAAATATTATCACATCACCTTGAAAACACTTCAGCATGAAGACACATCATTCAACAACAACCTATGAAAAAACTGTGTACTTACCATGATTACAACGGGGTGTGGGGGGATCCTTCGGAACAATTTTAGCGTGAATGCACCCTATCACGTCATTCAAGAGACAGGTGGCAATTCAAAGCACACGCCCCACCCCATGGACAGTGCTGTCTTCTGATTGGTTGATTTGAAGAGTTGGGAGGTGTGACAATAAGGCACCAGATAGTCAATTTCATACATGCATAAGCTTGTTGGCCACGAGTTCCCAAAAGTAGCCAATTTTAAGAGCCTGTACGGGACACTTGGTGTATAATCGGTAAAGGGTTAATATTCTATTTTATTGTGTTTTGTTTAACGTTTATTAACCATGCATTTTAAACTTTTCATTATTATGTTTTGCACTTGTATATTTGTGGGAGATTACGATTTTGCTTAATTCTTCGACAGATGTCTGTGGAATTGCTGTGGTTATAGAGAAGGACACTGCAATCTTTGCAATGTGGTTATTTCTCATGTGGTTGACTTTAAGACTAGACTTATAATGTCTAAGATGGAGTGTGTGGGAGTTCTGGGTGTAAAGGGCTTTTAGTCATAGTAAGATTTTTTTAGTCAGAGTAAGATTAAATCTTGAGTGAGACTATTTTGACTTGATAATTCATTTATTATGCATTTTAATCTTTTCTTTGTTAATTCATTACTTGTTGGGTTTGTTGATAATAAATCTATTTATGTAGGAGAGATTGTGTTTCCTTAGAATATCCATCTCTTTTTGAGGATTATGTTCGAGAGAGAAAGAGATCTGTGTGCTGAGAGAGAGGAAATATGCGAGCGGAGTCCGAGAGAGAGAGGAATCTGTAGGTTGAGAGAGAGAGAGAGTGCGAGAGGGGAGAGGGGAAGGTGCTGAGGGTACCACGTCTCTGATGTAGGCTGCAAGGCCCAATACGTAACATTTCTAAAAGGAATGTTTGAATCTGTCAGGGGTATAACAGATTTAAATTGGTGGCAGCGGTAGTCGTTAGTTTTATTGGTTAAAAGTTTAAATGGTAGCAGCGATGTTTGGGGTTAAGATAGCGAAAGAGGGATAGGAATTAAATAGGCTAATTGATAACACTACGCCTGAGGGCACTCGCTGATAGATGCGGGGCCGGGAGCAAATGCATTTATGATTAGTGTTGAGATCTTGTGCGATGAGACAACTACATGTCAGAATTACGCGTCAATACGGTGAATTTTTTTTTTTTCTATTTAAGTATTCTGGAGTGGTGAATTGTGAAAGTAGGTCTGGGTGATATGTAGAGTAGTTTGGGGTTAAGAAAACACCCAGATAAGTGTGAATAGTGGCGATTGTGAATTAATTAAGTGTATGTTGACTTTGCAAAATCACCTTCCATTTTTTTTTTTCTGAGTGGTGACTCCCCATTCTCACAGAGCTCTGTTTTCTGTTAGCAGTCACGAGGCTTAAGGCAATATATATATATATATATATATATATATGAGGCGTCTACTACGAAAACGTCAATTCACCACACTTGGGCAAAAATCGTTTTATTACATAAAAACGTAGTTTGATACTTAAATTTTCATGTCCAAGTCTGCTTTTGCTAATTTTCCAACTCTAAATAGTCTTTTTGGCCTCAAACATAACAGTGAAATTCCCATCCGTCTCGATTATTCTCCCTCACCTCCACTGCGCGGGAGTCTGGGGGGATGTTTGGGGGGGAAGAGCGCGAATGGACCAATCACAGGCTAGCTAGTCTCTCCCGAAAGTCACGTGTAGTTGTTTATTGCTTCCCTTTAAACAGTGTTACCACTTTGGTTGACAGCACAGTACTTAATTAAGCGTTACTTCCATTGCTCTCAAGTATTTTTCGTACAACTTTTATAGAATATTCCATAATTTGGTACTTATTGCCTTATTTTGCTAATAATGATAATGATAATTTTTTTGTTATTACTTAATACAATGACAATTTTTAATGTCCAAAGGAAGAATGTGTCATGGTACAATGGTTACAGACCGTATCATTCGGGACGAAGGAAGCAAATAAGAAGAACATAATGTTGTGCGATTTTCAGTCCATTTTACCAGATGGATAAGGGTGAATATCCTTTACACTACAAACCCGTTTACCCCATCGAAAATGAAACAGGCCCGATTCTTAACCTCTGGTATGTTTCTAAATTTATCGTATTAAGGGGGTCGGCCGGCTACAATATATGGAGGTATAGGACGAAAACTGCAAAATCCTGAAAAAAATATATGCGCTTTGTATGGCAATGGAGAATGTGCCTACGAAATATTTTGCCAAAATTCCTTTTAGTTTCGTAGTTACAGGGTATTTAGTAAAAGTAACTCAGTGAGCCAAAAACATCGATCCCTACAAGAAAATGTAGTATGTCTTCTGTTATCGTACATTTTTTTAATTATTACATTTTATATCAAGCAAATTGTGAGTAATGGGATCTCTCACAACTCCACGCATCATAACAGAGTCACAGCAGCTACTTTCCTCAGTGTGATCAGAAGAGTCATAAGGGGTGCACGTCATTTTTTCACCTCTGTCATTCGATCACTTTTACGTCTGTTTTTCTTTCTTATGGCAAAAATTCATCATGCCAAAGAGGAAAAAACAAGTAAAACATCTTTTATCCCTACAAGAGAAGAAGATTAGCTCCAAGAAGAGTTCAAGAACCGATAATATTAGTGGAATTAGCGAAAGAGAGAGTGGAGTACTATTGCGGAGGGAGGGTCGGCTCGCTCACCTCGGTGCCAGGCTACGCCTGACCTTGAACTCTCTCCCTTCTACATCCACTGCTGGTGCTTTCACGTACAAGACTCGTATTGGTATACGCACATCATTGCTGGAAAGAGACGGAAGTAGCAACAATAGCGAAGATATTGATGAGGAAGATAATGAACTCGTTCTCATAAGTAGAAAAAGATTGCGAAAGATTTGTGCTAAAAGATTGCCTGGGTGCACATGTACAAAAAATTATATAGTGCAATATGAAAACGATGGTTTTGAAACAACAATTAAAATAAAACCTTGCCACAGTGAGTAGCTTGGGCAGCTATGACACCCTCTCATAAGAGAATAATACCCTGCAGCAGGAAAAGGCAGGGGGGGACCAGGAGCCTAAAGAAGCAAGATTTTTAGCAAATGGATCTTCATTTATGATTAAATTATGATAAATAACATAATTTTGGTTTATTAATACCCAAAAATGATTATAACATTCACAATTGTCATGATTTATTAACATTGTCTTTGTAGAAATACAAAGAAAAACTTTGAACGCCCGTATCTCAAAACTATACTTTTGACCTTCAAAATCTATCTCCTCCTCAGTTTTAAAGCTATAGCATTGAAATTTGGTACATAGCTTCGTAAGACGTTCTAAAACAATAAAATGAAGTCCTTTTTAAAAATTTTTATCATAATTTTTTTTTATGTGATTGTTTGCATGATTTTTCGAGTTTTTTTTTTTTACCCAAACTAAAAAATTCATATCTAGCAAAAAATTACTTTTATAAAAGAAATCTTCATTTTATTGGAGGTCTACATCAGGTCTATATATGGTAGTAATCTCAGTTTTTAATATTTAGTATCCAGGAGGAGATAGATTTTGAAAAATGGTTATTTTCGGGATAAATCACGCTGGCGTCACAAAACCAAAGGTCAGAGGCAAAAATCATACGCGGTTTGGAGATGTCCTAAGCCCCCCTATTAAGTGGTATGAATGTTAAAGTCCTGCCCTTAAAAACGGTAGTAGCCGGGCCGACCCCCTTAATTTATTATTATAAAATGTCCGTCCCTTACTCTTCAGCAGCAGCTGAAAATTTTTCTGTACTTAACTTTTTAAGATTAAATAGTGATCAAGACTACTGGCATTAATCATTGAATCATAATGGAAATTAATTCAGGCAACCGTCAATATATGCAATAAAAATGAAAATAATGAGCGATCCCTGTTTGGTTATCTTTAAGTAAGGATCAGGTACCATCTACAAACCTCATAATTATAGAAAGCTGACCATTCATTACTACGTGATAATCCCTGACTTGTGTCACACGTATCTTCACGCTCTGTTCTTTTCCGTTTAAAATTATTCTTTTACCAAATGGCAGAAAGTATTCAAGACGACGTATTAGCACATAGTGGTGATGTAATTGGTGATGACCCAGGAGGGTCCCAGTGGTGTTGTGCCTCAGAGAGATACCAGAAGGGGACGAAGTGAATCTCGATCATATGCTGGTATTTCAAAAGAGGCCGAAAAAGAGAACGAAAAGTAGAATCTTGGGCTGCTAATGTTTCGAAAATGAAGAGAAGCCTTGGCCAAGAATACATAAGCATGAAAACAAAGAAAGTGATGCCAGCCAGGAAATAGGACAACCCTGTAAAGATGGGTGCTTTGAAAAGTTGGGAATGGAAAAAATCAAAGACATTTTCAAGGCATATTGGGACGTCGGGGATTACGATAAACAAAATGAATATTTAAATTCGTGTTTCTCTCAAGTGCCCTTCAAGAGGAAGTACACGACCAAAGCTACAAGTAAGAGGGGAAGCAAAATTGTGTACAGTGTAACACACACTGGTGTTTTTTTGAAGTGTGTCGGGTTGGTTTTATGAACATTCATGGCATCAAAGAACGCAAATTGTCATGGATTTAAAATAAATGGAAAAAGCTAAGATCCACACTGGGATTGTGCCAACTGATAAAAGGGGAAGCGTGATCCTGCTAATAAATTAAAGGCGGAAGTTTTAGATTATGTACATGACTTTATAAAGTTATTGCCTGTGGTCTCAAGCCATTACACTCGGGCCAAGTCTCCTTTAAGGCAGTATATATTTGCCTTTTGGGGCTTCTGTTACTGGACTATTTGCTGAGTATCAGGAGTGGATGCACCAGAATGGTAATGATCAGCATACCGTAAAGGAACAAATGTTTCGGAAAATATTCACAACATTTTATAATATTTCATTTGCTCCCTCCACCCAGAACTGATGAGTGTAATAAATGTGCACTGTTAAAAATAAAGAAGGAATCGGCACAGGAAGCAGATGACATGGATAAAGTAGCAGAGATTGTTGAAGAGATGACGAATCACGAAGAAGACTCAAAGAAAGGTCTACAGCTTCTGAAAGAACCCCACGACCCGGATGTTCGTTACATTGCCATTGATCTCCAGCAACAGCAACCATGCCCAAAGATGCCTGTTAATAGGGCATATTATACAAGTAAGCTGTGGTTATTAAATTTTGCATATTTGACATCACCAAAAACAAGGGTAACATGTTCCTGTGGGATGAAACAGTTGCAAAAAGGGGTCCAAACGAAGTCGGTAGCTGCCTGCTTCGTTGGTTACAAATAGTGAGAGAGGAAGAAGAAGACAGTATTAAGCAACTGAGAATTTTTGCAGATAATTGTGCAGGACAAAATAAAAATATCTTCAACGTCCTGTTAATGCTGCAACAGATACAGAAAAATTTACTTATGAGGGTGGAATTTATTTTCCTCGTAAGTGGGCATTCCTTCATGCCCTGTGACCGTGCCTTTGGTCAAATAGAACTGATGCTGCGGCGACAAGCGTACATCTGCAGTGTACCTCGATACCGCGAACTGATACGCACAGCATGCAAGTCAATATACAATGTATATGACATGACAAGAGAACATTTTGTGGATATTAAGGTGCTTGCTGATGTAGTCACGAATCGTTCTGCAGGGCTATTATCAAAAGCACGGCAATTTGTAATGAAATCCTCACACAAACAAGGCTTCTTCGTGAAGAAAGACTTCGACCTTGTCGACCGACCTGACAATACCACCTACATCAACCTCCAGAAGGGCCGGCAGAGTCGTAAAGGACGAGGGCGTGGCAAGGGAATGCAAGTTGGGTTGGCATCAGTCGTGCTGCCATGCAAGTTTGATGGTGAAAGGATGCTCACCAGGAAAAGGTGGAGAGCCTTGCAACCCTAGTCCCGATGATTCCAAGCACCGAACAGAGGGAATGGTTCAATGATCTACTACAGCGGCAATACTCCTTGATGGCACTGCAGCAGCAGATTAATGTCGACTCAGACGACGACATTAACGAGGATGCTGACAGCCCTGACAACACTATCCTCCGTGATGAAGATGTCATGAGAACTCAGTAGCCGTTCTGATTGCCATAATGTTGACGAACCAGAACGAAAAGGATCCCCAAATTGCAATCACACAAGAAAAAGAATATATACTGCTAGTTGCAGAGAACGAGTGTTAATAATATTTTTTGTTATTAAGTAAAATTACAGCAACCAGAACATGATCTAATTATGAGTACTTTCATGCATAAACACTAAATTTATACATTCAGCACCAGATTTACAGGGAAATTAATCATAAAACTATTATTATGAAAATGTGCATTATAATAATTGTTGCTTTATATTTGCAAACTTTTCATGTATTTGTTCCATTGCTTTGCTGTGGTATTTTTAATTTATTTAACATTATTATTATTACTATTATTATCAATATTCCGGGAATGAGTAGTGCAATAGTGTAATGTGTACTGTATCATTACTGCTATTATAAATATTGCGTGCATGAATACAGCAATAGTGTAATGCGTACTGAATTAATACTATTATCAATATTTCATGCATGAGTACAGCAATTGTGTAATATGTACTATATTGAATTAAACATGTTGCATTGTATTTTGTGTTTAGTATTGATGACCTATAACACTTTTATCATTATTCTTTACGTCCGGAAGTATAGCAATGTATGTGTTTTCCTTATTATCTGAAATAAGGCCTGAATAAAATTTTTAGTTCTTCCTTCCTATTATTTCAGCAGTCCTCTAAAGATTAAATACCACAATTACAATAATATATTATTTTCTACTTCGATATTATGTAGAAAAATCGCTAGACATCATCAGGTTTGCATTCAGGCTGCGATAGTTTAAAACATAATTATTACTAAAGCGGGGTAAAATAAGTACAAAATAATCATTAATACTTAATCATCAGGAGAGCGAGCGTGTTAAAGCTGTCTGGGAGAAAACCACAAACAACGTAGTCAGCTGAAACGTTAGCGACATTATGATCACGAGTAATTTATAAGCAAACACTGACGCCACTGGTTTCATAATCGTTGCCTGATGCTTGGAACTTTGTAAGTTGGCTGGCATTCATCACACACCCTCAGTTTGCTCTTGGATTTCAAGTTACTAATGTCATCGTCAGACAAAAGACCATGTGCATGTTGGTCAAGTGGCCAACGCTTTACAGACTCGGAAAATGAATGTAAATGTAGCAGCTTGGAAAATGAGTTGGATTGTAACACCTTAGAACAGACCGTAATAGTATATGAATCTGATGAAATTTTTGATACTCAGGAAAATAATGAAAATGCCATTCTAGATTTTGATGAAAATCGTGATTCCTGTGAGGAAAATTTTAGTGAAACAGACAGCACCTTTTATGCTAATCTACCTGAGGGCCAAAGATTCACAGATTCAGACGAGACATTTTATGAAGACATTGAAAACCCGGTAGTATCTGCATTAGATTATGAGCAAAATGACAATGCTGATAATAGTGATCGTGAAGATGTTTATTCCCACGATTTATTCAGTGATTGCTCTAGTATTCACAATTCACAATTACAAACAAGTGGATCAGATGAAATTTTCTGTGAAGCCATGAAAAATCGAAATAATAGTGTATGTTCCGATGATGATAGTGAAGAGGACAGACAGAATGATCAAAATACGGATCTGATCCTAGTGACAGCTACGCCATGGTAACGCCATTTCCTTCCGTTGCAAATACAGACATTCTCGGTATGTTTTTGGGGAAGATTATTTTGGAGAAAATACAGAAAGCTATTTTGCTGACGATGAAATGGAACAGGCTGGTTCGATTCATCTGAAGAAGAATAAAAATAAAATAAAATAAACCTAAGTTTCGGTAACAGCGACTACAGGCAAAAGCACCAGTACACAACCAAACAGTAAATTTGGCAGCTGTAGGATAGCTGATAATCATAGAAATGGAATAATAATAGTTCTGAAGTTTAACAATATTAACTGTCAATAATGAAAAGACAATATTATTTTCACAATTAGGATCGAAAACCAAAATAATCGGGAAAAGCAAAATTTGGAAGGCGAGTATTTTTATTCTTATGTAACTCATATATTATTATTTTAGCATTATCTCACGGAACTCATTGCCACTTTCATTACTAGTTCTATATGGTAAGGAATGAAACCCGAATGTGTGTCTTTCTCGGCCGTTCGGTCCCAACTAACTCCGTTACTTTGTTTATTCATCTTCCCAGGTAAACAAACATCTGAGATAGGGTGGTCAGTCCAGCCCCGTTACTTTTTTTATGCATCTCCCGGGGTAAACCTTTACCTCTATCACAGAGTCTGTGTCGCATTTCACCCAGCCACAAAATAGTTTTTGTACTTTTGAAGTAATTAATATTTATTAATCACATTTCATAATCATGCCCCAAATTATTTTATCTTTACAAACACAAAAAACATAGACAGTACCTATGATAAATTATTATTAACTATTATTGTTTAAAATGATAAAAACTTTGGTTGACATTAATTTTATGATACTTGAGTGTATAGAAAGATTTTCAATCACACCTAAGCATTGACTATAAAGTTTACACAAAATTAAAAATACAGTGGAGTGTTGAAGTTTGTGCGTGTATGTGTGTTCTTGTTGCCTATCATGGAATGAGTAAGCTGAAAGAGTTACGCCCGTAGAATACGTCTGGTAACTCTGTTCAGCTGACAGCGCATTACAGAAAACGGGTACCCAAACATCACATACTCAACTATTGCATTTTTTTTTTTTCTGTTTGTTTTTAAGTAACTACACTTATTAGGAAGCTTATTTTAATGTACAGACACTTTAATTTTTAGTTTCCATAATAATAAGTAATTTGTAAGTGATTACAATCATATAGGCTGAGTTTTATGGAAAGTATTTAGTAAAAATAAGAAACCGGTAAACAGCATGAATCTAGTTTATTGTAAATATTCACTAGCTACTAATAAACTTATGCAGTTTGTTACATTTTCTTTGCAACAGTCATAAAGATGGTACTTGAAGCTTCAATTTGGTATAAAGAAGTTGTCTGTAAGTTGAAAATTAAAGTTTCTAGAGTAGAAAAAGAAAAAATTTCAAACTAGTTTTCTGGCATTTTTTGAATTGTATGAAACGACGTTTTCGTTGTAGACGCTATCATATATATATATATATATATATATATATATATATATATATATATATATATATATATATATATATATATTAACGTGCAGTTTGCTGTTTGCAAGAGCACATGAAGCTCCACTCATTTTATAATTAACGTAAAAGAAGAAAGCAAGTACAATACAAACGTGAATCAATTTCACGACCACCCAGAACCAAAGAACAGGGAGCGATCAAAAGACCCCTGACATTAGCACCCACTAAATCCTCGGTTCCATCATGAAAAGAGTCCGCCCATCCTCTCTAAGCCTTAATCTCGCCTTTGTCAACCTTTAAATTCCCGTGGGTACTGTCGTTCCTCTCCTTGTTCCAGCACCGCTCCTGTCGATGCCACCAAAACACGGGAGCTGGTGAGTTAACGATCAAACGCCACAGGTGGGGCAGACACTTGAAGGCGGGTCCAGAGGCTACACAAGGACCTGACCAGGGGTCACACAGGGAGTTCGTTACAAGCGGGCAAAAGAGTAGAGTCCTTGCAAGGTCGGTCTCCAA
Source organism: Macrobrachium rosenbergii (assembly GCF_040412425.1). NCBI lineage: Eukaryota > Metazoa > Arthropoda > Malacostraca > Decapoda > Palaemonidae > Macrobrachium > Macrobrachium rosenbergii. Next base: position 6,667,928 of record NC_089755.1, read on the forward strand.
CCGCCCTCCCCCTTTGTGACCCAGTCAAAACTTTGTCGTGAACTTAGTCCCACCAAGTCTCTTGCCTTGCTGCAAAATCTGGCCTACACATCAAGACAGTATATCCTAGGCGAAAAGATACAGTCTTGATTTGGAGTCGTTACAACGCCCATTCTTCCACTATAATTTTCATTCTTTCTGATATTTCCGCCCCTAGGAGTTCTGAGAAAATAAGTGAAGTGGTAATGTTTTCATTTCAAGCAACATAAGCATTTCGTAGCATTTGTTCCCTCTCAGCCTTCATCACTCCTTATGTGACCGTGAAAGTGTTTTCTTTGCATCAAAGTGACAGTAAGTTTGTCTTGCATAATAGGTGTTTGATGCTGTGTGTCTACCTGTTCGCCCACGGTGCCAATTCCTGAATTCCCAATGTGGAATAACTCTTCAAGAGTAATTCCTGAAGACTTATATGCCTACGTGGCAGAATTCTGTACATTTACTTATACTTAGAGGTTTCCCCACAGTGGGATTTTATTTTAAAGACAACTAATTCTAGAGTTAAGAAATTTCACCTTTGATCGTAAAGTCTTTTGATATTGGCACTATTTGTTTTGTGGCTTTGCATAATACCAGTGCCAAGGAGCTAGTGAGGATCTCCCCTTGCAATATCCTTCTGATTTTCATAATAAAACCTAATTTGTGAAGTCTTGCATTTCTTTTGAAAACCATTTAATTTACGGTTAACTTACTTCTTTTCATGAGTTTAGCTAAGTAGTCAGATGAGTTTAGATTGTGTTTAGGGGTAGATAGACCACCCCCGGATAGGCTCGTAATACACTAACATACATACATACATACATATATATATATATATATATATATATATATATATATATATATATATATATATATATATGTGTGTGTGTGTTTAGAACAATCGTTTGTCGATTGTTCCCTTGGTGGATTGTTGCCTCCTTTATTTGTGTTTTTAAATGCTGGCGAGTTGACGTCTAGTGAATGGCGTCAGACTTCGCCAGTCAGGTTCGTAGCAGCAACGAGTCAGGTTGAGGGTAGCAGCAAACCAGCTGGAGTAGCAGCAGCAGCAGGTATTCGTACCTGCAAGTCAGGTCTTGGCAGCAGTGCAGCGGAGTTTCTTGGAGGACGAGATGGTTGCCGTGTCGGCTCTGTCATGGTCGTCGTAGATGGAGGAGGACGTCAGTACGTTTATTGGAGGACGAGATGGTTGCCATGTCGGCTCTGTCGCGGTCGTCGGTACTGGAGGAGGACGTCAGCACTGTGTTTGAGGACGAGATGGTTGTCGTGTCGGCTCTGTCGGAGTTGTCCTGCAGTGTTCCTGTTAAGCAGCTTGGGGCTGTTTCAACGACTGTCTTGAGTTTGTCTGGTTATGCTACCCAGAGTTATACAGTTTTGGCATTATGTTTTGTGCTGCTTGTTTTTTTTATGTGAAGCCTGTTTATTAATTTATTTAATTTTGCTGCTAAATTGTTATAAATAACTGGATTTTTTTAACTCATTTTTTTACTAAGTATGATGATTCATTTTATTTAATAAGTGTTGTTTTGTTGCGGTTTTTTATTTCGCATGTAACTTCAATTTTGATCCTGATGTATTTTGGATAATGTTAAATTTTCCCATAGAACAATTTTTGGTAATGTATTTTTTGGGTAATTGACTTTTTGGTATATAAGCTGGTTTGAACCTGACTCGACTGTAAATATGTATATAACTAAATTGTAAATAAATTAATTTTAAGGTAACTTTTTGATTTTGTTCTGCTCCTCCCTCCTTTGTTTGTCACCTCTTGTCAGTCATTACATCCCAATTGCTTGTTTATTTTAAAGAACCTGTCGATCTCGAGAGGCGAGTTCGTAACATTGGCGACCTTAGGCCAGGATTGGTTCTGTTTTGGCTGGCGGGGGTGTGGCAGCATCGGGGGAGAGTTTTTTGTTTGTAACAAAAAATTTTATTGTAAATTTTTTTTCTGTTAGGTGGGGAGGGTGTTAGGAACAATCGTTTGTCGATTGTTCCTTGATGGATTGTTGCCTCCTTTGTTTGTGTTTTTAAATGCTGGCGAGTTGACGTCTGGTGAATGGAGTCAGACTTTTCAGTCAGGTTCGTAGCAGCAACGAGTCAGGTTGAGGGTAGCAGCAAACCAGCTGGAGTAGCAGCAGCAGCAGGTATTCGTACCTGCAAGTCAGGTCTTTTGTCAGTGCAGCGGAGTTTCTTGGAGGACGAGATGGTTGCCGTGTCGGCTCTGTCATGGTCGTCGTAGATGGAGGAGGACGTCAGTACGTTTATTGGAGGACGAGATGGTTGCCATGTTGGCTCTGTCGCGGTCGTCGGTACTGGAGGAGGTCGTCAGCACTGTGTTTGAGGACGAGATGGTTGTCGTGTCGGCTCTGTCGGAGTTGTCCTGCAGTGTTCCTGTTAAGCAGCTTGGGGCTGTTTCGATGACTGTCTTGAGTTTGTCTGGTTATGCTACCCAGAGTTATACAGTTTTGGCATTATGTTTTGTGCTGCTTGTTTTTTTTTATGTGTGAAGCCTGTTTATTAATTTATTTAATTTTGCTGCTAAATTTTTATAAATAACTGGATTTTTTTTTAACTCATTTTTTTTTTACTAAGTATGATGATTCATTTTATTTAATAAGTGTTGTTTTGCTGCGGTCTTTTATTTCGCATGTAACTATTCAATTTTGATCCTGATGTATTTTGGATAATGTTACATTTTCCTATAGAACAATTTTTGGTAATGTATTTTTTGGGTAATTGACTTTTTGGTATATAAGCTAGTTTGAACCTGACTTGACTGTAAACATGTATATAACTAAATTGTAATTAAATTAATTTTAAGGTAACTTTTTGATTTTGTTCTGCTCCTCCCTCCTTTGTTTGTCACCTCTCGTCAGTCATTACAGCCCAATTGCTTGTTTATTTTAAAGAACCTGTCGATCTCGAGAGGCGAGTTCATAACATTGGCGACCTTAGGCCAGGATTGGTTCTGTTTTGGCTGGCGGGGGTATGGCAGCATCGGAGGAGAGTTTTTTGTTTGTAAAAAAAAAATTTTATTGTAAATTTTTTTTTTCTGTTAGGTGGGGAGGTGTTAGGAACAATCGTTTGTCGATTGTTCCCTTGGTGGATTGTTGCCTCCTTTGTTTGTGTTTTTAAATGCTGGCGAGTTGATGTCTGGTGAATGGCGTCAGACTTCTCCAGTCAGGTTCGTAGCAGCAACGAGTCAGGTTGAGGGTAGCAGCAAACCAGCTGGAGTAGCAGCAGCAGCAGGTATTCGTACCTGCGAGTCAGATCTTGGCAGCAGTGCAGCGGAGTTTCTTGGAGGACGAGATGGTTGCTGTGTCGGCTCTGTCATGGTCGTCGTAGATGGAGGAGGACGTCAGTACGTTTATTGGAGGAAGAGATGGTTGCCATGTCGGCTCTGTTGCGGTCGTCGGTACTGGAGGAGGACGTCAGCACTGTGTTTGAGGACGAGATGGTTGTCGTGTCGGCTCTGTCGGAGTTGTCCTGCAGTGTTCCTGTTAAGCAGCTTGGGGCTGTTTCAACGACTGTCTTGAGTTTGTCTGGTTATGCTACCCAGAGTTATACAGTTTTGGCATTATGTTTTGTGCTGCTTGTTTTTTTTATGGGTGAAGCCTGTTTATTAATTTATTTAATTTTGCTGCTAAATTGTTATAAATAACTGGATTTTTTTTTTAACTCATTTTTTTTTACTAAGTATGATGATTCATTTTATTTAATAAGTGTTGTTTTGCTGCGGTCTTTTATTTCGCATGTAACTATTCAATTTTGATCCTGATGTATTTTGGATAATGTTAAATTTTCCTATAGAACAATTTTTGGTAATGTATTTTTTAAATAATTGACTTTTTTTGGTATATAAGCTGGTTTGAACCTGACTCGACTGTAAATATGTATATAACTAAATTGTAAATAAATTAATTTTAAAGGTAACTTTCTGATTTTGTTCTGCTCCTCCCTCCTTTGTTTGTCACCTCTCAGTCAGTCATTACAGCCCAATTGCTTGTTTATTTTAAAGAACCTGTCGATCTCGAGAGGCGAGTTCGTAACAATATGTATGTGTTATGTATATATATATATATATATATATATATATATATATATATATATATATATATATATATATATATATATATATATATTTATATATATATTTATATATATATATATATATATATATATATATATATATATATATATATATATTTATATATATGTATGTGTGTGTGTGTGTGTGAGTGGTGTATACAATATATACTCTCACATATATTAATTGACATACCATAAATCATTTCAAAAACATAACATTAACTAACGTACCCGTCAGAATTTGATATATTTCCCCGAACTCTTATTAAGAGAACAACTGAGGCGTAACAGCTGAATAATTAGTGAGCATTTATATAATCATGGAAATCGACTTCTTCCTCTGGTTAAATAAAACAGATTCCTAACATTTACTTTCATTTATCATAAATACAGAAAATAGTCAACATCTGTCTTCAGACGTAGGTCATATGCCTCATTAGCGAAGACTTTTTTCAATGTTTATTTTATTTTTAGGTTTATTTAATATTTTTAATTAACGAGGGAGATTCTTATTTTTTTGGTGTGGGATATCCGTAATTAAGCTTTTTGATATTTCTTGAGCAACCAAATTTTACTGGAATTTTTTGGAATGATTCAGATTAAAGAAATCTTATTATGAATAACGCTACTGAAGTGAATTAGATAATAATAATAATAACAGTAATAATAATAATATTTTTTTCAAGAGAGCCTGAAGGAGTTACCGTTGTAGATACCATCCACTCCCCCAACTACTCTAATCCACTCGCCTGCTACTCCCATCCATTCCTCCAACTACTCACATCTACACCCCCAACTACAATCCTTCACTCCCCTGGCTATTCCCATCCACTCCCACATACTGTTTCCTTCCCCTCCCAATTATTACTCCTATCCACACCCCAATTACTCCCATACACTCCCACAAATCTCCCAACCACTCCCCCAACTATTCCCCAGAATACTCCCATTCACTCTCATACTCTATCCTTCACTACTCCCATCCACTCCCCCACTACTCCCATACTCCTATCCACTCCCAACGACTACTCACATTCACTCCCACCAACTACTCCCATCTACTCCCCCAACTACTCCCACCCACTCCCCTACTACTCCCATTCACTCCCCCAACTACTCCCATGCTCTGATCACTCCCCACAACTACTTCCATTCACTCCCACCAACTACTCCTATCTACTCCCCAACTACTCCCATCCACTCTCCCACTATTCCCATACTCCTATCCACTCTCCCTATACTCCTGTACTTCTGTCTACTCCCCACAACTACTCACATTCACTCCCACCAACTACTATCATCTACTCCCTAGCTACTCCCATCTACTCCCATCCACTCCTCCAACTACTACATACTCCCATCCATTCCCTCACTACTCCCAACAACGACTACCACTCAGTCTCACCATTACTCCCTTACTCCCATTCACTCCCACGAACTACTCCCATCTACTCCCCTTACTACTCCCATCCACTCTCCCAACACTCCCATACTCCTATCCACTCCCCACAACTACTCCCATTCACTCACCCCAGCTACTCGCATCTACTACCCAAATACTCTCATCCACTCCCCCACTATTCCCATTCACTCCCCAAGTACTCCTATACTCCCGTCCACGCTTCACAACTACTTCCATCCACTCCCCACAACTACTTCCATTTACTCCCCAACTACTCCCATACTTCCATCCTCTCCCCACATTACTCCCGTTCTTCCACCAAATACTCCCTTCCACTCCCACCAACTACTCCCATTCATTCCCCCAACTACACCCATTCACCCCCTTACTACTCCCATCCACTCACCTTACTACTCCCACCCACTCCCTCAACTGTTCCCATACTCCCAGCCACTCCTTCGCTGCTCGTTTTCACTCCCCCTAACTACTCCCATCCGGTCTCCCAAGGTATGTGGGACCAGATTTTGATGAAGTTTGTACTCGGAATAATAATATTATGGAAAGTTTCCATAATAAAAGTTAAGGAGAAAAATATCTTCGTTTCACCAACCGAAATCTTGAATGACTTCGGAGAGAAAATGATGAACTTTATTTCACCTTCTGGGGGAAAAGTTCCTTCGAGTTGGAGCTTAAGGATGAGAGGGGCGGCGTGCGAGATGGAGCGGGGAGAGGGGGGGCTTGGAGCTGTTATATATAATATCGTCGTGGACTAAATCTTTCTCTGTACTTCAAGTAGTTTTTATTTTGACGATATTTAAAGGTTCAGAGGAGATGGTCGAGATTTTTGTAGATTCCAAGTAGTTTTTACTTTAGAAAGTGAAGCTTTCGTAAATAAATAAAGAAATAAATAGATAAAGAAATAAATAAATTAATTAATAAATAATTCAACACTTTCATCTCAATGGTCGTTTTAAAAATATTGAACTTCCACCCTTAACTTCCATAAAGGTGAGTTGGATCATATTTATTCATCACGTTCCATATTTTCGTGATTCAGTTATACACGTTATACACGCAATGTGTGTGTTTGTGTGCATGGTGAATGACTACGATACTTGAGACGTAAAAATGGAGATGAAACATAATGAACACTAAAATATCACAGCCATAACTAGCATTCAAAAGTCAGTACATACAAATTTAGCTTCATGCAGACCAACCCATATAGTTTTAACGTTATTCTTCCTCAAACAAAAGTCGGCAGCCACGACAGGTGTTTTCATTATCCTCAATTCAGGCAAAAGAACTTTTCAATAAAAACAATTAGTTTTATCCAATATCAATATTTACGATGATATGAAAGCCGTCAGCAGATGGCCGTGTAACGTTTCTGCCCATCTGTTCATTTTAAATAGTATTTGTTTATTATTCTGCCAACTCTTGATTTTCATTTATTGTGCTCTTCTACTCTTCGATTGCAAATGTGATCAAAGGTAGCATTCTTTCTTTCCAACCTGACTTGATATTCCTTCTCTCTCTCTCTCTCTCTCTCTCTCTCTCTCTCTCTCTCTCTCTGGCACCGCCGAGATATCTCAGGGAAAACCTTCTCGGAACCGTATATTGTGATGTGCCGAATTCAAAGTGTATAATTATTATTATTATTATTATTATTATTATTATTATTATTATTATTATTATTATTATTATTAGGATTTGTTTTTTATATTTTTTATTTATATTTTGTCAAATTACAGTTTTTTTACTTCATAAATGGACTGATTTCAAACGTTAAAGTTTCTGACAAAATTTTACTGCTCGATTTATTTCCAAAACCTGATGTTCGCTGCCGATGAGAATTTGGAGAGAGTAAATGGCTCCTTGCAAACACAAGAGTGACTCATTGACTGTGTCTGTGAATGTATTTAATAAAAAGGTGGGATTTTTTGTCACCTATACAATCGTGACAATTTTTTTATATGCAAATAATTAGCCACAAATGTCATTCAGTATCGAAATACTATACCTTGGGAATACCCTACAGACGAAGAATATTATAATTGGTAAACGCTTTTGACCTGGCCAGATTCGAACCTGGGCCTATAGTTTAGAAACAACGATAAATAGATGAGTGATTTCTTAATAAGGCATAAGCAATTATCAATTATCAATTATAATTCCCTTTAAGGTGAAAGTTGTTCCCAAGGCATAGTGAATTCTGTAATATACGATCTTTGTTGCTTGATATTTATGAAAGATAAAACTACATTTACCTACTGTTACTTCTTTCTGCTGAACGCCTTAATATTCTTCGGAAGCTTGAAATTCAAGGCAGTGGCCCCTTGAATGGGCTTCTTCCTATGGGCAGGGCTCTTCATCTTCTGAATAATAATAATAATAATAATAATAATAATAATAATAATAATAATAATAATAATAATAATAATAATAATATATAATTATTATTATTATTATTATTATTATTATTATTATTATTATTATTATTATTATTATTATTATTATTATGTTCATGTTAATATTTACTTAGTATTTCTAACCAAGTCATGAACGCAGAATTTTATCTTACGTGACCTTGGACAGCAATCTAACATTGAATCGTCTACATAATCTTATTAATGAATTAAACATACTTGATAAAAGATATAAATAAGATTAAAATGGTAAGAATAAAAACATAATCGAATCAATTAAATAAACAGACTTGGTAAAAGTATAAATTGAAAGGGGAAAAAAGTAAAAATAAAGTTTAAAATTCGCTATTTGGTGCAACCTTGAATTCTCAAGAAGGAGGAAGAGGTATGCACATTCCATGAGTTGCCCAAAGTTATATACAACTGAGGTGGCCCAAACCAGGTTTTATGGCAAGCCTCCTGAGAGTGTGGCCCTAAGAAAGGAAAAGAAATTTTAAAATGAAAATCTGGAGGTTCTTTGCGCTCACGGTTAAATTTAAGGTTTACTCGATGGAACTGAAATGGCTAAAAAAAAAAAAAATAAATAAATAAATAAAAATGGAAAAGAGGAATGATAAAGCAGCCAGGTTTTGTTGAATAAAGGATTTTATTCGGCAGTTCAGATGTGAATGCGGTAGTTAGCGTTGTCCTTTCTTTTCTTGGGAGCAATCCCATGTTTATATAAATAAATAAATTATATACATATATATGTGTGTGCATGTATATATATATATATATATATATATATATATATATATATATATATATATATATATATATATATATATATATATATATATATTGTTACGTGTGAGGGTCTTGGTTAATCATGTATTATTCAATTTACGTAATTTTTTACGGCCCTGCAAACCAAGATTACACGTAACCTGCCACTTGAAGCCAAAAGTTAACCTCAAAGACAGTCGTTAATTAGCCAAAGGTCGCCAGTTAAGGGTTATTAACCTTAACAAAGAATATTTGAGATGAATTTGATTTTAAACGCAACGGTTCTTCCAAACATTCGGACGCGAGGCATACAGAAGCATCGAGATTTAACCTGATTTTGCTTACCCTAAATCCTAGGTATTTTACTGAATAACGGGGTTGAAGCTAACAATATAATAATTAGGCTTAATCTAGACTTCGTAAACACATATACCCTAAGTGGTGGCTGAAGGAAGAAAACAAAGAAAAAATGTGAAATACAGAAAAAGTACTAGTCAATCGTGTTGCTTCAACAAGAATCGGACTTACCGTGAATGTCGAGTCGCTGCAAGTCACGAGGACCTCAGGAGTCGTATTCTGGCAGTCTTCCCAATTCACTAATTAAGATAGACGTAGGAGTAAAAGTAATAAAGAAAAAGAATATCGTTCGGGACGCACGCAGCGTCACCCTGGTTCAGTGACCGCTGGAATCTCTCTGACCCGACCTCGCTGTTCCCGCCAGATGAGGGCTTATACCGCCCGGCAATCTGACCTTGACAAAGGCATCGTCGAATGCATAGAATAAAGCTTAAGGGCCACCATAACTAGGGGTCATTGAGCGGAAAACCTCTCTGAGGCTTAGGTCCCTAATGCCCTAGCATATTTTGTTTATAAACTTTCCAGCCTATCTGCGCCATTTGTCTACCAACGGTGATTGTTATTTTTGAATTGCCTAGCCTACCTGCGGGGGCAGAGAATGTTCTCTGTCGAGGTCAATCGGACTAATATTCCTACACCTAAATACATCGAGGGCGAACAGCAGTAATATTTATAAAAGCTCCCCCTTTAAGAGGGCCTTCACTCCCTTTTCGGGCGTGAAGGTCTATACTAAGAAGCTGTTCGCCTCTCGTAGGTTACTCTCCTTCCCCTGAGCAGATTAGTCCTGGTTAGCCTACCTAGCTACAGAAACTACCTAACCCTAGATAGGATATGAGCTATATTCACTACTTTACCTAATTCTAATAGTACTGGAAGGTGCTCACGGTTATTATAGGCTACCTCCTACAATCATGATGTGTTTTAGACCTAGCCTAGTGGTACGTTCTATGATATTCCTAGCCTAACCTATCCTAACCCGACCGTAGCACCAACATAAGAGTTAATATTCTAACTAAATTACAACATGGTTTATGTTTAATACAATTAAAATTTACTAGTTAATTCATGAGGGTTGCCTCATATGATAAATGGGTGCCTCACTGAGGTCTTAGGCCATGCGTGTCACGAGCATCGTGGCTCGTTTCACAATAGTTAAGATTACTGAAATTAGTTATGCTACTTACATGATTACTGCGGCTCGGTGGTAAGTGGAAAGAACAAGGTTACTAAATTGATGTACCGTACTTTAAGGTGGCCTAGGCTAGGTACATTAATAAAAGGAAGAGATCACACTGGCTACCTTCTCTGGGCAAGGGGCCAGGATCACTCTTAGATGTTAGGGCACTGTGCCGAGAGGGCACTAGTGCCAGGATGAGCGTATAGCTCGGCAACTACTGGGCTCTCTTCCGCCCCTTCTTCTTCTTCTTCGGGTTCCTCAAGGCCTATCAGTAGCTGGCCTAGCAGGTGATGAAAGCACCGACTCGGGGACAGGCCAGAAGGGCTAGCGGGCGCGAAGTCAGGGGCAACTGCAAAAGCTGCGGAGGACTCCCTACTCCGGCTGCTGCGACAACCGAGCGAGCGATCTCAACTTCTGCATCCGAGGATGCCAGTTCCTGGTCTTCCAAGGAAGGGGTACCATTTCGATCCTCCAGGTGTTCATCCCTGAGTCAAATTTTGCAAAGAAGAAGAAGGTTCGGGTGCTGGAGGCTCTCCAGTCGCAATGATCAGCTGCATGGGGAATCCTAAATCTCCCGGAGGAGGATTCGCCTCATGATTTAGACCCGGCATGGGGCCTTTTCCACTGGTAGCTCAACGTCCGTGGCGGACGGAGTCTGGCACTGCTCAGTGCTCGCAAGTGGCACTGGCAGCAGTTGAGGTCAGGCATGCCTGACAAGGGGTCCGGAGGTGCAATACCTCTCGGACGACTTGTGTTTGGCTGCGGCAGAGATTCCTGCCCCAGCAGGAGATCGTAGCCTCTCGGTGAGTTTTGTTCGGGGCGTCCGCTGGGCGTTGCTTGGTTGGGCAGCCCTCCCAATTTGTGGAGTGGTCTGCCCGCTTGCACGTCCTGCAGCGGTACTGCTCCTCCTGAATCTCTCTTCGCGGAGGGAAGACCTCTTGGTGGGCCAGCCCTTCGCAATTGGAGAGGGCTAGGCCTGGAATAGTTTGGGTTGTGCCCCTTCCGCGGACCACTTTGGTGGGCGGAAGGTGGAGGTTTGTCATGGTTGAGAGTTTTACATGTGGCCTCTGTGGAGGAGGTAACGCGGCTGCGAAGTGGCGTTGGTGACGGGCTTCCGCAGAGAAGATCCCGACCCAACAAGAAGACCACTCCGGGCCGAATTCCACCTACCACGCCAAGGCGGTGGGGTATCGTGCCCCAAGGTGTCATAACCTGGAGTTGGACCGTGGGAACGGTGATGGTGTGGCCCTCTATCCACTTCATTTCCCACCGCGTTTCTTCGTCAACCACAGCACCGGCTGGCACTTGGGCCCTGGTGATCAGGCTAATATCTGCCGCAGTGTCTACTGTGACCGGAAGGGTCACGGGCAGGCTAGTGCTCTGAAGAGGGCCACCGAGATGAACTGGGTTTCCAGTCTCTCGGGGTAAAAGATCCGGTGCGGACCAGCAGCAGAAAATGAAGTGCTGATTAGGTTGACAAATTTGGTGGTGGGGACATGATGTGGACAGGCCGGAGATCCAGCATTGTAGTGGCTAGCAGCCCCACAGGATTTGCACGGGCCTTTTGGATGGGCTCGGTGGCCTGCAGTAACTGTTGGAGGAGAGGGCTGAGCGGATGAATCGGGAGCGGAGTTCTGGCTGGTAGGGTTAGGCTGCTTATTAGTGCCGAGTTTGTATCGGCACTCAGCTTCAGCGTGGCCCCCCTTCTTGCAATAGTTGCATATGGTCTTGCTAGGCAGTCCATTCTTCGGGCGAGTGGAGTTCGAGAGGTAGGCCGGAGGGATGATTTGCTTCTGAGAGGTGCTATGCGACTGATTGAAGGTTTCCCACGAATCAGCCATGCGACAAGCTTCCATAAGTGTGGAGGGCTGTTTATCGTTAAGATATACAGCAAGGGGCCCTGGCACACATTGGAAAAGGTCTTCTAGCATGGTCCGATTGAAAAGATCCTCAAACGTCGTGCAGGCCAAGGAGTCGAACCAGCGCGTACCGGACTGGGTTTTGTGACATGCCCATTCTGTCCAAGACCAGCCGACTTCCTTGGCAAGACCTCGGAACCGTTGTCTCCATTTTTCTGGGGTTATCTCGTAGGCCTTTGTAATGACTCTACGAACTTCCGCCATGTTGCCTCTCTGGCTCTTCTCCAGTGAGCGAAGCGCTGCCTTGGCTTTTCCCTCCATATGCTTGGCTAGTATTAAGGCTCTCTCCGTCTCTGTGGTGCTGTAGTTATCGAAAAGAGCCTCGATCTCCTCCAGCCATGCTTCTGGCTCGTCCTCAGTCCACTTGGGGACTAGGGAATTGATGCTCGAAATTGGAGCGTTTGATGCAGCAGGTGTAGGACTGGAGGCTTGCTGTCGAGCCATAGCTTCGGCATTCTCCATTTTGGCTCTTTCCAGCTCGAGCTCTTTCTCCTTTAGGCTAACTCAGTTTCCTTGCAGGCTAACTCATGCTGTCTTCTTCTTTCTTCTCTTTCCTCTTCTAATTGCCTTTGCTCGGCTTCATACTTCCTTCTTCTTCTTCATACTTCCTCTGCTCAAGAACATACTTCCTCTGCTCGAGTCTTTCTTCCTTCTCCCGCTTGGCCAAGTCGTCCACTTGCTCCTTAACCCAGGTGGTAAGTTCCGAGCCGGTGAGACCTGCCGCCGTCCCCAGCCCCAGGAAAGTTTTATAATGCTCTGCTGCCATGGTTCTGGTGGGGAAGGGCATCTAACCAGGTCGACTGGGCGTACTTGGGCAGCGAGGAAGTGTCTCTTCAATGACGTGGCACCCTTCCAAAAGGTGGCACTGTAGTTTGGGTGTGCCGTGTACAGGTCACACTGGTGGCACTCAGTATCCCTAGGCACTGGTGCAGGTTAGGTTCCAGAAGAACTTTCTGTTCTGTGTTCCCTTTTATTTTTTCTTTAGTGGCACTTATGGTGCCAATGTGTTCCTAGGGACCCTCTACTGGAGTCCAACTAGGCTATATGGGAGGAAAGGCACTCTACACCCCTGCAGAGTGCAACAATCGAATGAGAGAAAGGGAAGGTAAAAGAGAGAGAGAGAGAGAGAGAGAGAGAGAGAGAGAGAGAGAGAGAGTAGCTATTCAAGTGATGACAGTGCAGTGCAAATTATTGGCACTGTGGAATAAAGTGAATTTGGGTTTTTTTTTTTTTTTTTCTTAAAGATCCTCGTGAGTGGCTGGTCCCAGTACCGCCCCAGTGCTGGCCCCTTCTTTTTCAGAGGGTGAAAACTACTGTTTGCTTCGGTCTGGATAGCAGGCCTCACTCGTGACCGACAGTTTATCACTGTATTGTAATTACTCTTAACTTGTCCTCATCTATTGTGGGACAGAGGTGTTTCTTTTATTTGGTTTATTGTATTCGAATTAATTAGCCTAGTGTCGGCCGTTCTTTCTTTGAAGAGGGTCACGTACACTTAGGTTAGGAATGCTTACTTGAATGACGAAGAGAGAGAGAGAGAGAGAGAGAGAGAGAGAGAGAGAGAGAGAGAGAGAGAGAGAGAGAGAGAGAGATTTTCAATCAGCTAATTTCTTGCTGCTTGAGAACATGTAAACAAAGATTTTATAAATGCACAATGGCATGGATCTTAATAAAATGATATAGATGCGTCGTCTTGACTTCCTTAGGGATTACTTTATTATCTTAATTTTCCTGGGAGCCGACGTCACAAAAGTTGATCGTAAAATTTTAAATTCTCTTTATATGATTTTTATAGCAGGTATTTGTATAGGAACTTGTGGTATTACTCCTAACTAAGGCCTATCTTTCCCTGCCTAAATTGTCTTTTGGTTTTGTGTCTACCGAAGTCTGTCTAGCTAAGATATTAGGAGGTGGGTTCGCTACGAAAGGAAAAAAAAAAGAACATGACCCAAGAGTGGCTCGGGCAGAGTCTGGTCACAACAGCGGATGACAATAACAAGGTCTTCAAATGGCGGCCAAGTCCCGTTAGGCCTAAATTTCAAAACAACCTCTGGCGGCGAAGGAACACCAAAATGGCCGGTCCTCTATTTCAAACAAATTCAAAACAACCGCGCGAACACGGCGGAGGAATCCAAGATGGCGGGTATTTCCTTTTAGCACCAAATTCAAAAACAACGCACAAAACAAAGGCAGGTATCCAGATTTTACTTTAAATATACCAATCATGCATAGCGTTTTACGTTACGGATGGAAAACTAAATTACCAAACAACTTTGTGTCTTTTGTTATCGTATTCCTCACCCGGACATTAAACAAAAGAATGAAAAGAGAAATGCTAGCCTGCCTGCGTAAATTTACGTTGTTGAACGGTACCTTTATTGTAAAATTACTATTTCAGTTCGTTTGCTACTTCACTGACACGGTTTTGAATGATTCCCGCTATATGCAAACAATAACGATCGGAATTGCCGACGCGATTTCTAAATTACTTTGTGTACATGAAATGGGCTCCGCGATTCGGCCTTTGAATTCGTTACTTGAACGACTTGATTCACGATCCGAACACGGTAAAATGCCCTTTGTCTTAAACGTTATAAATTATGACGCTCTGCTCTCGACGCACCCTTGCCTACCTACACTAATTCTCGCTACACTTGTTATTATAACTATTCTCTTTACTGCTTATTATTATGCCTCGTTCCTTGTTTGGAAGAATGAAATGGAGTTCGATATCTGACTTTTATTTTTTGGAATTAATGTAATTTAATTTCCTTTTCTCCAGATTCTTTCTCTTAAATGTACTTTAGATTCTACGCAAGGTCGCCAATGTTACGTGTGAGGGTCTTGGTTGATCATGTATTATTCAATTTACGTAATTTTTACGGCCCTGCAAACCAAGATTACACGTAACCTGCCACTTGAAGCCAAAAGTTAACCTCAAAGACAGTCGTTAATTAGCCAAAGGTCGCCAGTTAAGGGTTATTAACCTTAACAAAGAATATTTGAGATGAATTTGATTTTAAACGCAACGGTTCTTCCAAACATTCGGACGCGAGGCATACAAAAGCATCGAGATTTAACCTGATTTTGTTTACCCTAAATCCTAGGTATTTTACTGGAATAACGGGGTTGAAGCTAACAATATAATAATTAGGCTTAATCTAGAGTTCGTAAACACATATACCCTAAGTGGTGGCTGAAGGAAGAAAACAAAGAAAAATGTGAAATACAGAAAAGTACTAGTCAATCGACGAAGCTTCAACAAGAATCGGACTTACCGTGAATGTCGAAGTCGCTGCGCAAAACGAGGACCTCAGGAGTCGTATTCTGGCAGTCTTCCCAATTCACTAATTAAGATAGACGTAGGAGTAAAAGTAATAAAGAACAAAGAATATCATTCGGGCACGCAGCGTCACCCCCTGGTTCAGTGACCGCTGGAATCTCTCTGACCCGACCTCGCTTCGTTCCCGCCAGATGAGGGCTTATACCGCCCCGGGCAATCTGACCCTTGACAAAGGCATCGTCGAATGCATAGAATAAAGCTTAAGGGCACCATAACTAGGGTCATTGAGCGTAAACCCTCTCTGAGGCTTAGGTCCCTAATGCCCTAGCATATTTTGTTTATAAACTTTCCAGCCTATGCGGGACGCCATTTGTCTACTGCGGTGATTGTTATTTTTGAATTGCTATAGCCTATACCTGCGGGGCAGAGATGTTCTCTGTCGAGGTCAATCGGACTAATATTCCTACACCTAAATACATCGAGGGCGAACAGCAGTAATATTTATAAATATATATATATATATATATATATATATATATATATATATATATATATATATATATATATATATACATACATATAATATTTCAGCACACCATCAGTTATGTTCACTTGATGTCTTCCAATATCCTTTCCTCATCCATTATCAGTCTTCCTTGCATCTCATTCTATCTTGATTATTGCATCCCCATTTTTGCATCGAGTTCTCTTTCCCCTCATTTCCTCTTCTTCCTCTGTTATCGAGGCATCTATTTTCTTTTAATTTGTTTTTATTTCGTTATTCCCCTCCAATAATATATCCATGTCATTCAATTCTGCATTGATGTCTCCTACTTGCAGTCATTTCGTCACTTGTCGCATGAGGTGCCTGAAGAAGCCCACAGGACTGTATCCTGAACCCACCCTATTTCATTTCGGCCCATTTTCTCACAAAAATGATCAAAACCTTCTGATTAGAGAAACTGACTCTGATGAAGTGACAAATGATCTGGGAAACTCGGAAAGCTGGTGTAAGAGAAGTGTTTAATAAAGAAATGTGCTTATCAAACTGTGAGAAAATTATTGGAAGTATAGTGAAACAAATGGTATGAACAGTTTCTAGAGCAGAGAAAAGTGAATCTCTCCACAGACACCAATTACTTACACACACACACACACACACACAAACACACACTGTATTGCATACGAGCTAAACGAAACGAGATGGCTTATCAAAATGCTTCCACGAGCAATAAAACGGGGAAGGAGACTGAAAGTCCATCTTTTCCTCTCTGGAAGAGCATCTGGAAACCGCTGGTGTGACAGAGACATCAGGAAACAGAGACACCAAAAACAGATGCCAGGAAACAGACACCAAGAAACAGAGACACAGAGGAACAGACAGAGAGACGACGAAGAGGCGATAAAAACGCAATATCGGAAGTGTCAGGACCAGACGGAGGGAAAGCAAGGGAAAGAGGTAAAGGGAATTGGATACTAAGATGCAATGGAATGGTTGTGACGGAATGGGGTGGAATGGAGACAGATTGATAACGATCGGAGACGGGAATAGGGAATATATAAATGCTGAATATTGTGCAGAAGACGCTGGAATTCATATGTTCGGTTATTGGGTTGGGATATTTCGACTCCGTCTTGAAATGGCCTGCTGTTGAAAATAGGCAGCCAGTTAATTAAACTCACGAGGCAGGGAAGGGAGGACGTTCCATTGGCTGAGTGTCGATAGATGTTTGTCCTTGATAATTTAAATAATTTATTTGATTTAAATAAATTATTTAATTTAGATGATTTAAACAAACAATTTAAATAATTTAGATTGTTTATGCGAGAAACGAGCGTCGATCTCGTATTTGAATCCAGTCAGAGAGAGAGAAATGTGATCATGGATTTCACCCATTCAGTCGTGAGACTCCACTCTTCAAAGGGAAAAAACTCTTCGACTGGAAAAAACTCTTCAATCGGAAAAACTTTTCAAAAGGAAATACTCTTCAAAGAAAAGTGTTTTCAAAGGGAAAAGTCTCCAAAGATAAAAATCTCTTTAAAGGGAAAAAACTCTTCAAAGAAATAAACTCTTCAAAGGAAAAAACTCTTCAAATGGACAAAAATCTTCAAAGAAAAAACTTCAGAGAAAGGAAAAAGGAAAAAACTCTTCAAGGGAAAAAATCTTCACAGGATAAAACTCTTAAAAAACTCTTCAAAGTGGAAACAACTCTTCAAAAAGGAAGAAACTCCTCACAGAAAAACTCTTGAAAAGAAAAAACTTCAAAAACCTCTTAAAAGGGAAAATACTCTTCAAAGGGAAAAAGCTCTTAAGAAAAACTCTTAATAGGAAAAAAACTCTTCAAATGGGAAATAACTCAGATAACTCCCAAATTACTGGAGAGAGAGAGAGAGAGAGAGAGAGAGAGAGAGAGAGAGAGAGAGAGAGAGAGAGACCACACATTTCGGAAGCAGGTCATAATTAAATCCTTAGTGATCTCAGTTGGCAGATCCAAAGGCCTCCTACTGACTGAGGCCTCTGGGGTATTTCATCGATTTCCATCAGCTACTAACTAGACCTTTGGAAGTTTGGAGAATTAAAATTTGATTAAGACCATTTCATAGTTGTAGATTTTAACGCTGCCTTTTAATTATGTTTTTTTTCTATTCAAGTGAAAATTCCATGACTTATAAAAATATTCTGACATAGAAAAGAATGCTTATAGGCAACAAAAGTTAAAGACATGAACGAAATAATGAATAACTGGACAACAGTTAAGTGTATGTACTTGAACATTGATTTATAAGAAACAGTTTCTTCATCAGGCAAAGGTAAAGGTATGAAATATCCATTTAATTCTTTCTTCTTATGATGTCATGAACGTTTTGCCTTCATAAAAGTTCCCAAGAGTCACATAAAATGTGTCTGAATACCTGCTTAGCTGTTATCTCCTTTCTCTTGGAATGTAGAAAAGTCTTTCAATCAGAAATGTAGTCTAAGATTGACAGGAAATGATTTACCTATGAAATCTATTCTCGACAATCTCTACTAAAATAAATAATTTCTTTTTATCATTCATCCAGCAAAGACTTCATCATCTCTCGATGTAAAAAAATTTTTGTTTTCAGAGGTCTTCCATGGCATTATGCTGGAAAAATAATTGTGTCATGTGAATATGATAAATAGTTTTTATGAAGACTGATATTCTGGGACATCAAATGTCTGGAGCGAAAACCAAAATTCTCTGACTCTGGTCGTTATATAATTTGAACAGAGAGAGAGAGAGAGTGTAAAAATAAATCACAGTGCAGACACAGTGATTTACGTTAATAACATTGATCAAAGTTTATTACAATATGAATAACAATCTTTAATTTAATTTTTTTCTGAAGTTCTGCATCGTCTCCGTTTTGGTGAGTGTTAATGCATTATTCTTTGATTGAGGGGTATTCATTTTTATTATTAGTTTTTTTTTCAAGTTCTTTATTATTAGGTATCTTTTGGAGAAGGGGGGGGGGTGTTCTACCTATTTCCACTATGAATTGCTCTTTATTCCGTGACTTTAACTTCTCACAAAATCTTAAGTATTCCTAAATTTATAGTTTTGTTTATTTTTGGCCCAATGTGACTGGTTTTCTTATGCTATTATTATTATAAAATTATGAAAAATTTAGCTGGATTTAATTTCTTGGTTATTGATTTAGTAATATCACAGACTTATTAATGTTCTTTTACGGAGTATTTATGAATTGCAAAAAATACTTTTATTTAAATACTGAGCCATTCAGTCTCCTTTTTTCGCTCATCTTTACTAATAATTCACCATTTTTACAACACTAGGCATTCACAAATAGTTTCTTGAAGAAGCGTTTGAGCATTCATTTGCGAATTTAACAACCGGTTCTGAGGAGGTATGAACGATCATCAAAAAGCATTTATTTCTTTTTATTTTACATTATCACGACACTACAACTTTCCCAAAAGACTCTTAGTTCTGTACTCTGGGATAGATTTCCGGAAAACATTTTTAAAAATCATTCAAAGTTGAAACATTCCAGACTCATTGACCTTTGAAACTCTCCAGCAACCCATTTAAAATTTTTAGATAATTTTTGCTTAATTTATCGATGTTTTTGACGCGCAATATACAGTTCATATGGATCAGCTATTAAAGACTTGCTTTCATAATTGCACTACAGATTTTTTCCGCGTCGAGCAAAGGGTAAATGTGTTTGGGAATACGAATGAAAATTTATGTTCTGTTTCAAGCTAAGAAAGCCTCGGGAAAAGAAATAGCATCAGATTTACTTTATTATTATTATTATTATTATTATTATTATTATTATTATTATTATTATTATTATTATTAGGGAAGTACATAAATATGATATGTCTTACAATTGAAAATAAAAATTATTCCTTTATACATCCTGTAGTACGTTATTATTATTATTATTATTATTATTATTATTATTATTATTATTATTATTGAAAATACTTAAACATGCTCATGTCTGATAATGCAAAAGTAAAATGCTTCCTTTATGCATCGTATACTGTTGTTATTATTATTATTATTATTATTATTATTATTATTATTATTATTATTATTATTATTATTATTATTGAAAGCGCTTAAATATGATCATGTCTGACAGTGTAAAAGGAAAATTTGCATCCTATATTAAAGAGCAGAATATAACTTTCAGAAGAACAATCTGAATGAAATCATTATCTAACCACATGTAACCATAAACATCACTTGTGTATTTCTGAAGCATTTTTCCAATAAGGATGAAATATTAATCCACTTTCTAAGTTCTGATTGGTCTCTTTGATAAGACACCTCTTTAGGACGTCTAAAATCTTAACCGAAGGAGTGAGGGGTTTATGATACAGGAATTAGATTTTAAGTAATTTGTTGTTTGAAACTTTGCAGTGTTCATGATGCATTGCATTTCCAGAGTTTTTCTGTTTAATACCAAAAATAATCGTAACAATATTTTGAGACCGAAGTCATTTGTCATTGAAGGGAAAAATCATGCAAAAATGATATGAAGAAAACTTTATTGTAAATCATCATTGCATTTAATTTTTTCTCTACATAATTAAGACCTTCATTGTTAAACTCTCTCTCTCTCTCTCTCTCTCTCTCTCTCTCTCTCTCTCTCTCTCTCTCTCTCTCTCTCTCTCTCTCTCTTTAACTCCTGCAGAATGTTTCCTATTATGAAGAAACTCTGAGACTTCTCAGAACTTGTGAATGAATTTGAGAGCTTCTTCTCCCGCCTGGTGTATTGTAAACGGCTTTCACTTTGGTCTTAATGGATTCAGAATCCTTCCTGTTGTTTTACCCACAAAATAACAGTTTCTTTTTATGGATACTTTCCTTTAATGTATCGTGTCTGATGTGCATGTGGAAATAACCGTAAGCAAGATTACACTCATAAACACACACACACACACAACGAAAGCGCTGAGTTAATGACTATTTCAGCACTGTGTAGATTATACCTGGTTTTACTAATGAAAAGAATGAGTTGATAAAGCTATTTTGCAAGAACAACTTGGAAGATGATGCTTGTTCAAGAAATGAAGAACACTAATGGTAAAATAAAATTGTGATAAAATATGAATTCTAGACAACAGACTCCGATGTTTATATCCAAATACGTTTATCGTCTGTAATTTGGATATTTTTGGAAGTTTTACCATATTGTCCATCTACTTTTGTGAAGGATAACGGCCATTATTTATCAAAATTCCTCCTGTTTGTTGCAAACTCTCGTTTCATCGGCTTGTGAGGTATGATGAATGCTCAAACTCTCAGGGCTATCATAAAGGTTTCTGAAGATGTATTCAGGCATTCAGGATTCACACTGGAATATTTATAGTCTTTGGGAATGGGAACAATAGGAATCCAGCAGCTTTAGATGCATTCTGCGTTCGGTCCGGAAGTATAACAATACCTCAGAAAGCAATGTGAATCATAAAAAAATATAAGGATTATCTTAAACGCGCAACACATGAAAAACATATCATGGACCAATCGCTTTCTTCAGTAGAAGCCATAAAGCATACGAGAGAGAGAGAGAGAGAGAGAGAGAGAGAGAGAGAGAGAGAGAATCTTTTAGACTCAAAAGGTCAGAACCATCACAGTGACCTGGGCATTGCTCAGGCAAGGTCATTCGAATGACGCCGAATGCAAATGGGGGAGAGCTACATTGGGCATTCAGGTGGGGCAGTATGGGCACAGGTGGCAGCCCCTGATTGGTCCATTGGAGAAAGCGCCTTTGGTGGGCCGATGGATTATGGGACTCGATGTGGACAACTGGTTACGACTCAACGGTTATGTCACAATGTCCGGATAATGACGAATTCTCCTTGCATTCGAAAACATTTTTTACATGTTTTATGCATTTTTATCTATTTATTAATTTATTTTTTTCTTTTTGATAAGTGAGATCTCTTCCTTCTGTACTCCCCTTTACCTTCTCTTACTTCCTAATGAGCAACACATTCTTTGGAAGCTCGATTTTCAAGTCAGTGGCCCCTTTGGTGGGCTTGTTCCATATGAATAGGTTTTGTCTTCTGAATAATAATAATAAAAATACTAATAATAATAATAGAAACAGCGCACATAGTGAGAAAAGTGATGGACTCCTAAGGATGCAACCCGGAACCTCACACTATGAAAACCACCCAGTCGAATAGGATGACTGTGATAGTAAAAAAAAAAAAAAATAATAATAATAATAATAATAATAATAATAATAATAATAAATAATAACAACAGACGTTTTGTTAAGTAAATATTCAGAGATAATTTCGTTCCTCGAATAAGTGTTTCATTATTAGCAATGTTTCTCAATATTTATTTCCTGTTTCTGTTTCTCGTGACATTCTGTCCCTCAGAATGAAGATTTGATACCCAACGTTTTTCTACCAATTTCCTTGTAGTTTCTTTCAAAGAAAAAACAAAACAAGCGAAATGAACTCTTCCCCCAAAGGAGGCATCCGAGTTGTCTTTATATAGAAGCGCTTTTTGTCACATCATTGCTTCAAAGGAAGG
Organism: Macrobrachium rosenbergii; assembly: GCF_040412425.1. NCBI lineage: Eukaryota > Metazoa > Arthropoda > Malacostraca > Decapoda > Palaemonidae > Macrobrachium > Macrobrachium rosenbergii. The sequence continues at coordinate 6,690,431 of NC_089755.1, forward strand.
AAAAGGGACAGACAATAAACAATAAACAAAAGATAAAAGCTGTTCTTGGAACTTCTCTTCTGGGATACAGAGGAACTAAAGAGGGTTTTCTAATCTTCACACGTTAAGGTATATTGCCCTTTTGTCTTTGTTTCTTACAGTGTATTACTCTGTATTTCCCATCTCTCTCTCTCTCTCTCTCTCTCTCTCTCTCTCTCTCTCTCTCTCTCTCTCTTTCTTCTTCTTCTTCTTCTGTCTCTGTTTTCTTCTTCTTTTTCTTCTTCTTCTTCTTCTTCTTCTTCTTCTTCTTCTTCTTCTTCTTCTTCTTTCTCTCTCTCTCTCTCTCTCTCTCTCTCTCTCTCTCTCTCTCTTCTTCTTCTTCTTCTTCTTCTTCTTCTTCTTCTTCTTCTTTCTCCGCCTCCTCCTCCTCCTCCTCCTCCTCCTCCTCCTCTCTCTCTCTCTCTGCCACAGTATTTGAGCACATTAGCCTAGATTTCACCAGTAGTGATTTAGAATATAACATTATACATTAGAGTCAAGCAAATGTTTCCCATGAAATTTCCCAAATTAAAAAGGACCCAATATTCATAATGTACCACATAACTTCTCATCAGCTTTCAGATTCAGGTTGAAATTGGAGTTTAATACGGTTTGCATTTCATTAATTAAATCATGAACGAGTGAGTTTTAGGTTAATGAAACGTAAATTCAGTTTGGGAACTCCAAATATGATACAGAATGAACACTGCATTCGTAGAGACAAATTATAGTTTGTTAATGTGTCCACCAGTTCTGCAGAATCAACCAAGTTGTGTCACTCGTGTTTTTGTGGATCAGTTCGTTGGTAAGGACTGGGTTCTTTGTCAGGTTAGAGTGGGAGTTTTATTCCAGGAGTTTTGTCTTGGCTACAACTAAAATGTGGAATAGTTTGCTTAGCTCAGCTGTGGAATCTTCTGATCTCCGAATGTTTAAGCGAGGAGCAAATTCGTTCCTGCTCTCTGCTGCTGCTGACTTCTCTTGTTACACCTTTAAAATCTTTACTCTCAATTTCACTTCTACTGTAGTGCTGAATGACATCATAGGCCCCAGGGCTTGGTCTTTGGCCTAAATTCTAGATTCTATTCTATTCTATAACCAGAGTGGCCGGGTGCAGTAAACGAATTAGGTGAGTGCACTTCCGGACAGAGACTATTCTCTCGTTACAAGTCCAACCGATTTGGGAATATTGCAATCTCCTGTTCGATTCGAAAGCCTCACACGATACTCAGATCCTTTGCCAAGTTCCTATTATTTCGGTCTGACAGAACTCTGCGGAACAGTAAGGAAAACCCACTCGTGCGCGACAGTTAATAACTGTTAGTAAATGGTTGTATGTTCTTTCTTCGAAACGCATGGGAGCTAACTCCGCTGGCTGAAGCACTTAATATGAAAATAGGTATTGGAGACAAATACCATTAACACGGGCACGCAGACCAGTTCGTGCACAATGTGTGAATGAGTAAAAGGGAAGAACTGATGGGGATCTAAAAGATCAAGTTTTGGGTATAAATGGAAAAAAGGTTATTGCCCGTGGCTTTATGAATCAATGAGTTTATTCTCCCATACTCGCTTATTGTTATTACTGTGCCCTTATTAACTTTCTTTGATGACGATGTAAGCATATTAGAGTTCTCTCTCTCTCTCTCTCTCTCTCTCTCTCTCTCTCTCTCTCTCTCTGAGAGCGTATTTGTATGGGAACGTACTTGTTGGTGTATTTAATTTAATTCATTCTTACGACAATTTACTCTGAACAATTACGCTAAGCTACGTTTTAAAATTTACTTTTGGAATTTAGGTAATCTAATACCTAGCTCCCGTCATGAAAAGTTAAATAGTGGAAAGGGTTTTCAGTTTACTATCAAGATTTTTCTTTACAGTATGTTTTACGTTAGGGCGCAAAAAGAAATGGAATTTCGCTCAGCGAGCGAACGGTGAGAATTGGAACGGGGTATGCGGGAGAAGCAGTTCTGTTGTCTGCTGGTGACATCACGCACCTCATACACAGTACTCGATCAGTGATTTTCAATTTAAGGAAAAGAGCACTAAAATTTCCTGACCGAATGATTGGTACCTATATGCAGGCTCGAATTATGTAACTTAAACATCAACAATGCCTTTTACTTTACTTGAAACATTAAAATAAACACTGAACTGTATCTGGCAGTCTTGGAAGCGTCGGAGTTAAACAAAGGGACACGCATGCGCCGAACGCTATTCCAGGAGCTGTCACACGAGGTATTTCTACAAACACGAACTTTCGACTTCACTTCACTGACAAAGGAATTATACACTTCCTCTGCTGTAACTGTTTTCGAACAACACTCTTAGCTAACTGTTCACGGATCACATGCAATAAATCCCTGGCAAAGCACTTCCTAAATTCCTAAATACCAGTGTTCTGATGTTACCAACACCTCTGCTACACTGCTTCTTGAAAACACGGAATTTTGCTGGTATTTATTCTGCGTCCCTAAATTAAGAACTCTTTTTGGCGCTCTTGCCTCTATTCTATGATAACTAGAAATCAGCTACAAATCAGTTCTTTTAAAACACTTCTTCCCTATCTGTTCCTGTAAAGATGTATTAGCTCATGAACCTGCTAGCAGCGCCTAAGCGCCGCCCATATAAGTGACGTCATTGTCACGCGCTATCTGTACTCCGTCTTCCGCTGCGAGCAGCGTTGCCAGATTCCCAGAAAAGTCTGGATTTCTCCAGAATGTTTAGCAGATTCCAGAATTACAGATTTTTTTACAGTATAGCTTAAAATCTCCAGAATTTTGCTTGTGACCAGAATTTATTGGAGAAATATCCAGAATTATCCGTAATGTCACTGAAAAGTAGTGCGGTCTCTGCATAAATGCACATAGGATGATTGTTTAAATTTTTGTACACCCATTTTCATACATACGGCTCGATCTGAGTTCTCAGATTTGGCGTTTTCCCACAGTTTGGCAAATTGGCCGGTTTTCTTATAGAATTTTTTGGGTTAGCTGTGGTATCACCTGGGAACCCTGGGCCGCGACTGCATAGGATTCATGGTTGTCAATTTTATGCCAGATTTGTATTTCTAATTCACATTTTTTTTTTTTTACCTGAAGTTGTTTGACAATGATAAACCTCGTGGCACTGTATGTATTTTCTGTTAATGTCATACACACATTTTATTTTATATATATATATATATATATATATATATATATATATATATATATATATACACACGAGGTAAGTCAAAGAGTTCCAGGAAAAATTCAATATACTCTTTATTTAAGGAAATTCAAACATCATTTTTCTACATATCTACCATCTAACTCTATACACTTTTCAAGGCGCTGTTTCCACCTCTGCAACCCTTCTTTGTAGAAATTTGGGGCCTTTCTATTAAACCATGTTGAAACTGCATGTTTAGCAGCATCCAAAGGTTCAAACTGGACTCCTCTTAAGTGTTCCTTGAGTTTTGGGAACAGGAAAAATCTGAAGGAGCAAGATCAGGACTATAAGGAGGATGTGGAAGAGTTTCCCACCTAAATTTCCGTAGGACTTCTCTTGCAACCCTTGATGAATGTGCTGGAGCGTTATCATGATGGAACAAAATTCTGCGGTGCAACTTTCCTCGACGTTTTTAGCCAATGCAGTCTTCAGTTTTTGCAAAACACCTTTGCAGTAGTTCCCGGTGATTGTTTTTGTCCTTCAAGGAAATCAATCAAAATCACTCCTTTGGAGTCCCAAAATACTGTTGCCATAACCTTCTGGGCAGATCTCGCCACTTTGAACTTCACTGGTGCAGCTGAACCTCTTGGTAACCATTGCTTTGATTGAATTTTACTTTCTGGGTCATATTGATGGATCCAAGTTTCATCTCCAGTAACAATCCGGTCAAAAACTCTGATTCATTTGATTCAATCTTCGTTAAAACTGCAAGAGAAAGTTCAGCTCTTTGATGCAGTTGGTCTTCACGCAACGCTTTTGGGACCCAACGTGCTGAAAGTTTACTCAAACCAAGATTTTCATTTGAAATTGAAAATGCGGAACCATGGAGATCCCAGTTTCATTAGCTATCATATCGATAGTAATCCGACGATCTTCATCCACTAGATTCTGCACCAAAGCCACAATTCTTTCATTTTTTTGCAGTCGATGGTCTTCCCTCTCTTGGGTTGTCTTTGAGGTCCTCCTGACCATCCTTAAATCGCTTTATCCAATCATAAACAACTGATTTAGATGGAGAAGAATCTCCATAAACTTGTTGCAAAGCTTCAATAATTTTTCCTGGTTTCCAATCAAGCTTGGTCAGGAACTTGAACTCATCTCAAAATTTTTATTTTCCATGGGTTCAAGAAGTTACTTTTCTGAAGCAGATTTTAACACCACGGTAGCAAGAGGATGACTGAGGTAACAAGTCTATATGGATCACTACATCACAGATAATTGTTTACCAAGTATTTGGGTTGTTTCATTCCTGTGTAAATACATCATTCAACAATTTTTCCTAGAACTTTTTGACTTACCCTCGTATATATATATATATATATATATATATATATATATATATATATATATATATATAAAAATGTATCCATGATATGCAGCTTAGCATTTGGGGGATAAACTGCTTGACTTATCTATCATAATATGCAATATTTCTCTCTTCATATATATATATATATATATATATATATATATATATATATATATATATATATATATATATATATATATATATATATATATATATATATATGTGTGTGTGTGTGTGTTATATATATATATATATATATATATATATATATATATATGTGTGTGTGTGTGTAGACGACCACATGAAAGGTGAAAATTAAAGACCAGGTACCAAGCGCTTTCAGTTGGCTACACTTCTTCGGGGTACAAAGTAAAATAAATAAAGAGAGACATAAACAAGAAAACTTCACAAAACAAAGATCAAAGCCACCAACAAGCTAAACACCATTACTGAATGCAATCACTAATTTGAAGTCAAATTGTCACATACCAAACAAAAAATACTTTAAAAATACTTAAGAACTGAAACTACAGTTAGAACAGGCTATTGCTAAAAGGTAACATTGTACTTCCGTACAATTTTATGAACAAGGTAACTATCTAATTTAAAAAGACCCGAACTAATATTCATAAGTTGATCGTTAAAATGCTTAATAAAGGCAGATTCAATTATATTTCTCTTAACAATGTGGTTACAAAAATTATCTCAGATGAATTTTTCCAGTCTATACAATGGTTAAAATCATTCATATGTACAAATAAAGCACTTGTCAATTGGCCTGTTCGAACTGCGTAACGATGCTGTTTTAGACGATAATCTAGTTCTTTACCAGTTTGACCAAGGTATTTATTACTACATCCAGCACAAGGAATCGTGTAAATACAGCCATTAATTTGTTTTGGGGAGTTACGAACAATGATATTCTGAAGTGTCCCTGAATTCTTGTAAACAACAGTTATCTTGAAAATTTTCAGTAATTTTTAATGAAACAAAGATTTACGTTATATGGAAGTGTCAAAATATTTTCTCTCACCAAAGGCTCCCTATTGTTATTGGAATAAAAATGTTTCTAGCTTTCTGTAAAGATTTGTCGATTAAAAACTTTGGGTATTTTAACATAATTCCCGTCGTAAATTTTACAAAATTCCGAGTCTAAGAATTCCGGGCTGCATATCCTAATGCCCTTACACGAAAGCGCTTGGTACCTGGTCTTTAATTTTCACCTTTCATGTGGTCGTCTACGTATATATTTGTCACGTGCAGTTTGTGACTTATTGCTGATATATATATATATATATATATATATATATATATATATATATATATATATATATATATATATATAATATATATATATATATATATATATATATATGTGTGTGTGTGTGTTATATATATAGATATATATATATATATATATATATATATATATATATATATATATATATATATATATACATATATATATATTTATTTATTTATATATATATCATCTACATTAGGTTTATACATCACCTGATATGCTTAATACAATCGCTTAAAATGTTGAAATATACGCTAATTCTGTACTCTGAAAAAAATAGTATATCATCAAACTTGCATTATTATTAAAATATTTGATTGTGCAAAGATCCTCGAATGTTCATTCGGGTATGACAGAGATTTATGGGGTTGGGCATCGTTTGAAATATGGTATGGGGAGAGTATTCAAGTATGTATTGAACATGTCACTGCCATGATCATTGCTTGTGTAAGATCTTTACTGTTACTAGCATTCATATTATTCCTCTGAGAATTACCGGGTCTGTGTAAGTAGGTATTGAACATGTTACAGCCGTGATCGTTGGTTGTGTAAGTTCGTTACTTTTACTAGCATTCATATTAATATCCTATGAGATTTACCGAGTCTGCGCAACGTATTGAACATGTCACAGCCATGATCGTTGACTGTGTACGTTCGCAACTTTTACCCGCGTTCAACTTCATAATACCCTGACCATTGGGTCCAGTGACCAGGCTCAGCAGTCTGTGTTGCGTATTCACCAAAGTGAAACATTACTGTTACAATAATTCGTTGTACTGGAAACAAATTGAAATGGATAGATCATCTGATGATGGCAGTGGTTATGAAACACCTACTAGTGTTCCGGCAAAAAAAGCCAAGCGGAAATATAATCAAAAGTATTCAAAATTGTGGGAAAGTGAAGAAGAATTTAAAAAGTGGCTTCAGGAAAGTAGCAGAGGTTCATCTTTTGCATTTTGTACAAGTTGCAATGTTCATCTAACATTAAAAGCTGGCAGATCTGACTTAAGAAAGCATGCAGTTTCTAAGAAACACACCGAGAATTCTATTTCCTTACGAAAGCAGCCATCACTGCTTGACATGGCATCAACAGGCAAAAAGCAGAAACAGAATGAGTCAGTGAAAGCAAGTGAAATTCGCTCAGCAACTTTTATTGCTGAACATGATTTGCCCCTGTCTGTTGTGGACCATATGCCTAAATTAATGCAGGCTGTATGTCCAGATTCGGAGATTGCAAAGCATATTAAATGTGGCAGAACAAAAGTAACAGCAATTATGAACAAAGTCACTGGCGAGGAAAGCTTTTCACAATTAATTGAAACTTTAAAATTGAACAAATTTTCTTTAATAGTTGATGAATCAACTGACAAAGGATGTGTCAAACACGTGTGTTGTGGCAAGAACGCTACTCGATAGCGAGATTAAAGATTGTTTTTTGGCCCTTTTTCCAGTGAAGGATGGCTCTGCTACTGCACTGCACACAAGCTTGATAAATTTTCTGAATAAATATGAAATTCCCTATAAAGATAACTTAATTGGATTTGGCGCAGATGGTGCCAATACAATGCTTGGCGCTCATTCTCTGTCATCACTACTAAAAGAGGAAGTTCCACATTTGTTTATAATGAAATATATATGCCACTCATTCGCGCTCTGTGCATCATACGCATGTTTGAAATTACCAAGAGGCATAGAGGATTTAGCTCGTGACGTGCATTCTTATTTTTCATGTAGTCCAAAGAGATTAGGTGTTCTTGAAGAATTTCAAGAATTTATAAATGTAAAACCCACAAGTTACTCCATCCTTGTCAAACTAGATGGCTTTCGGAGAGTCGTATCCAGACTTCTTGAACAATATAATCCATTAACACTGTACTTTACAGATGCAGTAGTAAGTGAGAGACTATTAGCCTGTGAGAACATACTTATGAAATTAAAGGATCCCACAACAAAACTTTATCTAGAGTTTCTCGATTTTGTTCTGCCCATATTTAATACTCTTAACAAACAAATGCAATCTGAGACTTCTCAAATACACACCCTCCATAAGTCTGTCTCAAGGTCATACAGAGCAATTTTAGAGTGTTATTTGAAAGATGATTATATTGAAAAAACTCCACTGCAAGACACAGAGCAATTTTAGAGTGTTATTTGAAAGATGATTATATTGAAAAAACTCCACTGCAAGACATTCGACCTCGCGATCCAGGTAATTTCAAAGAATTGGATGATATGTATTTTGGAATTTCAGTTGAAATGACCCTTTCTCAAACTGAATCAACTCCAAAGGAAGCTATTAATCAGTTTAAACTGAGATGTTTGGACTTTTTCATTGAAGCAGCATTGCAAATCTCAAAACGGTTCCCATTTAATAAGGCTGTATTTAAACATTTAGAAGCATTGGACCCCCGTGTTGTCAGAGAAAAACGCATTTCTTCATTGGGTCCTCTAATAACCAATTTTCATCTTGTTAACAACCTATCCAAAGTATTGATACTGAATGGCGTTGTCTCGAACACTCACTCAGATATTGTGTTGGATGACCCAATATAACACCAGTCAAATTTTGGGTGGAAGTAAAACATTCTACGACTGGTGATGGAGCACCATTCTTTCCAAACCTTGCTTATTTTCATGATCTCTACTCAGTCTTCCGCATTTACAGTGCTACAGCTGAGAGGGTGTTCTCCTCCATTAACTTTTCTGAAAACAAAGACTAGGAATCGACTATCGACTGAAACTATTTCTGGATTACTTCAACAAGGCATTATGATGAACAGTTCTTGTTATGATACTGAGGTGACAAACAAGATGATTAACAAAATGAATGCCGACATATACAAATCAACTGATGGGCTTGCAGGAAATAATTAAGGTTAGTATTTCTAAGGAGTCCACTGATGTTACTTTTTACTGTTCAATTTTCTTTTATTTCATCACATTATTTTTTTCTTTTTAACATTATATGTATATATGTACTTTGAATATCACTGATATATATATATTATATATATATATATATATATATATACATATACTGTTTTCATACATATATATATACATATACATATACATATATCATACATACATATAATATACATACATACATACACACAGACATGTATAGATATATACACAGACACACACACCTACATACATACACACAAAAAATCAATATATATAGTGTTCTATATATATATACCTCTATTATATATATATATATATATATATATATATATATATATTTATGGTATATATTTGAAGTTTCCCAGAAATTAAGAACTTTTTTTAGAAATATGGATGATGCTATGATAACTGGCTGCAATTAGCCAGTTGTAATGAAATCAACTTGATGAGTATCATTTCCTGATCCTGCCTAGCATTAGACCCAACAGTTCCTAAAGTATTCTTAACTTTATAACAATTGTAATAATAACCCTTACCTTGTTATATTTAGCTTCAGTTCTGTCTCCTTTTATCTTTTGCCTTGCGAATAATGGAATCAAATTACTTTATTCTTCAGTTCATCTCCCTTCCTAGTCTAGTAATAGCGAAGCTAATTGTATTAGGGACTAGGAAACCTGACGAGATCGTCACTGTTATGTTCTGACTCCGGTTGGAAGAGTTAAATTGAATTTTTAATGTAATTTTGCCTTGGGGGCCAACACCTAGGTCTGAGAACATAAGCAGTAAATTAACTAGTAGTATGACTTACCTTGAAATTACAGCTATTCCAAGAACATGGGAAGGTCGCCTTTCAAACCAGTCGGTTAGATTAAATGAATTTATTTACGGATTTACAACTAGAAATTAATATGGACAGGCTGGCAGTTCAGTAATCAAGGCACATGCAGTGTGCCATAAAAAAAAAGTGTAACTATAGCTAGCAAATAAATAAATCTGAGGAAGCTACAGCCCTACAAAGAGTTTGACACGAATCCTATAAAATATTTCAGACTAGCTGATAAAATTATTTTACATTAGCACAACGTTAACGCTTGAGGGCCATAACACATGGCCCTTGTAGACTGTCGACTGCAGAAGTGTTGCACATGGCAAGATGGAATTAAGCCTTCTAAGGCAATTGTTTCACAAGGGCAGGGGCAGAACACGGAGAGCCAGAAAACAGGGTTTTTATTGCATCTGTGCGTGGAGCTCGCTTGCAGAAGATGGGTTCAGGCCACTCTTTTAGAAGTTCCGATATGTGGCCAGTAGGGGGGAGTACAGAAAAGCACAAGACTTAGTGCAGTTAAGAGTGAAGCGACCTTCCACTTCGGAGTGAGAGTGAGTCAGGTCACGGCGTCATCCCCTTGATTCTTGTGGCGAGCACAGGACAGAGGTACATCTGAAAGAAGCAAATAACAACCAGCACAAAGGTCAAAGGGAAGTAGGTCTTTTAGTTAAGACTAATTAAGGGTCAGCCTAGTGGCCCATTTACTATCATGACCTGTCCTTGTGTCCTAATGGCTTTCTGTCCCCCGATATCGTATGATATTGGGATAGGATGCGTACATTCTGTTCCCCTAGTGGGGTCTCCCAGCCGCCATGAAATTTGACTTCCTAGCTAACGGGCTGGAGAGACACAATGTCTAAATATATATATATATATATATATATATATATATATATATATATATATATATATATATATATATATATATATACATATATATATATACTGTATATTTATATATATATATATATATATATATAAATTATTCAAGAGGCAAAAGACGTGATTGCGCTTACATCTTTGTCTTATACTAAATATCACTGAGAAAATCATAATATCCATTTTTAACTCCTGATTCCGATCATCATCCATTAAAGAAGCCATATTCCACAAAGATCTCCTTTAGATGAATAATAAATAAATAATGAAAAGTGAGTGATCAAGATAAACAATTCGTCCCATTGAATTATTTATTTAAATCACAAGAGGTTTTCTCCTTTGTGTCTCAGAAACTGTCGTGTTAATATATTTTTTGATCAACTTTATATTTTCGGAGACATTGCGTCATGTATTAAGACTTACGGGAGAGCTTTCAGAAATCTTCACCTATTTTCTGCCTATGAGGATTTTTGGAGTGGCGATGCCGGTGTTTATATGTTTATTTCTTAATTATAAGATAATGCAGCATGGGATTTCCATAAATATATTTATTATCGACTAGTTTGCAAATTTACTTTTACAATAAAGACATCGAATTGAAGAAAGCTCACCATATCCAAGTAGTAAAAATTTGCACGCTGTAGAATTTGAACTATCGAAACAATTTTCCAAGAAATAAATCATATATAAAATACTAGAGTTTTCCTCAGCTTCCTTAAGCCTGCAACTTGTAAGAACTTCCGCAGGAAGGTATAAATAAATAAGAGAGAAAAAAGGCAGAAGAGTTTGTCATGTTCTTTTGAGCAAAGAACGACATCGTGTGGTGTCTCCTTGAAGAGATTTTTCGCCTTAACTTTTATGAAGACTTTTCCCGATCATTTTTGAAGCAGCGTCAATATTCTTTTTCGGGGAGGTTAAAACAACTTTTGGTGTTACACCAGAAAGGACTTGGACATAGGAGGCTTTAGTTTAGGAAGAAAATATTTGCAGAGAAACCGTCACTTTGTTGCACCCGTCAGTTCTTGTTCATCATCTCTCGCTTCTCTGGAAATTGTAGACATTCAGTGTTTTTTTTTTTTTTTATTTTTTTAGATACAGATATCGATATCAAGCTATTGACCCATGTTCCCCGCAACGGGGTAGTGCTGTCAGTGCACCTCACGCGGTGCACTGTAGGCAATTACTTAAGGTTCTTTGTAGTGTCCATTCGGTCTCTGGCTGCAACCCCTTTCATTCCTTTTACTGTACCTCCGTTCATAATCTCTTTCTTCCATTTTGCTTTCCACCCTCTCCTAACAATTGTTTCATAGTGAACTGCGAGGTTTTCCTCTCGTTACACCTTTCAGACCTTCTTTACTCCCAGTTTCCGTTTTAGCACTAAATGACCTCATAGGTCCCAGCGCTTGACCTTTGGCTAAATTTTATATTCCATTCCATTTCTATATCTCCCCTGAAAATTGGTTAAGATTCCTGTACTTTTCATTTTACCGATACACCAAAGTTTGAATTGTAAACAATATAGATGGAGTAATGTCTAAAATAATATGTGTAGAGGACGTATAGGGCAGTGAATGGGTTGGAAAATGATTATTAAATTTATTTAATGAATTATGGAAAGGGCAGGAGAGAGCAGATATCTGTAGGTAAAAGTGGAGACATGATATTGTCAGCTACAGCAGAAACACATTGGTGGGATAAGAAGGCCCATTAATGTGCTCAGCAAACTTGGAGTAAATCGTATGTCCACAATTTATGTATATGAAGCATAAAGTGAGTTGATACAAATATCATGATAAAATTTTAAATAATGATTCAACTAACTGAATCTGCTAAAACATTAAATCATATACAAGTCCGGTAAAATCATTTGAAATCAGTCGTCAAATACACGTTTATACATCTACTTCAGTTTGATGTTAACAGAGACATTTCTCTCTAGACCAATGGTCACCAAGCTTATGAACCCAGATTTCCATTACTAAATGAATGCCATGCATTCAATGAATATATATTGAGTGCTACTCTTTTTAAATATCACGGAAACATTATTTATAATACATTTTTTATTAGTGGATGAAATTGCACAGCTATAACAAGAGGGAAAGGAAAATACGAGTGAGCTTATAGCTAAATGGAAAACGTTTTCAACTTATTAACGTTATCATTTTTCCTGATCTCTTTGAGCTGAGAATGATCTGCCAACAACTGGGAAATGTCTGTTTATATAATATACTTTAATATTCTTGAGTGCCGAGTGCTCATGCTTTACTGAGCAGGAGAAAACGTGTACAAAATGCTTTCTTTGATTCAAAAAACGTCTGAAACGCATACATAATGAGAGAGAGAGAGAGAGAGAGAGAGAATATCTTCATTGATATTTATAGCTGATTTACTGATAGTTCCCAACAAATTACTTTAAGAATTCATAATGCCAAAAGTAAGAAAATTAAATAGAAAATTCATTGTTAAAAAGTATCATTAAAAGCGTCTAGAGATTCTAGAGCCTCAGGTGAATAGAAAATAAAAGTTAATTCAGAAAAACCCAAATGGGAATCAGGAAGAAAATACGTCAGAAAAATGCAAATTAAATTTGCCTAAAATTTAAACGAATTTCCATCCACTCATTTGCTCATATACGCTTTTAAGATAGGATACATCATTTAAATCTTGATTCCATACATTTAATTAACAATTTAAATAATCAATCGAACGAAAGGTTCATAATAAGCAAGAGGTTGAAAACGAATCAGATAGAGAAAGGAAGTTACTGAAGAGGAGAATATTTATTGACAAGAGCAACTGAGGCGTCTCTTGTGGAGACCGAACTTCTTCTTCTTCTTCTTCTTCTTCTTCTTCTTCTTCTTCTTCTTCTTCTTCTTCTTCTTCTTCTTCGCTTCCTGGGAGAGATTTTCCTCCTGGGTTCTTTATTGTGAGATGGAATGCAAATGGGAATGCAAATGGTGGGTTCGTTTAAAGGATGATAGAGAGTGTTTGATTTTGCTTGGGAAGAATAGTACTCTCTCTCTCTCTCTCTCTCTCTCTCTCTCTCTCTCTCTCTCTCTCTCTCTCTCTCTCAATCATCCCAAAAATTTACCAGCCGATGATGTTTATTTATTTCAAATTAATCAATGCAACAGACAGTCGTAGGGGCTTTCCAATATCTTTACCTATCAATAGCATCCTCACTGCCCAGTACTTTTAACTTCTCACATGACTTTTCCTCTTACAAAAGAAAATATTTCGTTTTGTGGAACCTTATCATAAGTCCTTGAGCTTTTTGGATTAATCTTTAGAAATATTATATTATTTTTTTAATATAACCTTAATAAGCTTAATGCTGAATGTGTTATGCTCGATTTAAAGAAAGAGAGAATAATGTTAGTTTCGACCTTAATAATCAAAGCAGCCTCCAAAATTCACCTTCATTTTATTTTATGGTGAATCTCATCATGCTGACTTTCTTGTCCTTTAAAATAGTCAGGGGAGGAGGAAAGGGGGGAGGGGGGTTGGGTGTCCATTGGGCGTTTAAAATCCCCCCTTTGTGTAGGATCTGCCTTTGTTTGTTTCCCGTCCATTACACGACGCATAAACAAAC
>NC_089755.1:6714477-6726977 GCF_040412425.1 Macrobrachium rosenbergii
AAATGCTGATGGGAAAAGGTACATTCCATTATGGTATTTATGGGAGCGGGGGAAATGGTAATGGTAATATTCATGGTAAGAAAATATTAAATGTCATTTCATACTTTATGTTTGGCAGTTAAGAAGAAGTTACTCTTGAATATTTAAATGAGAATTTTGTCGAACTGTTTCTAGGTATTAGAGTTCATTCTTTAAGGAATTAGAGGAAACATGTCTTTGATGTCACTAAGAAGTTATTAACAGATTATGGATTGCTGATTGACTAATTAACCTTAACATTTATACCAGGAGAAAGAGAAGTGGTGGACTTAATTACTAATGAAGGTAATCTGTTCGTTTTACCCTTAAAGTGTAATTCGATTATTACATTTAACATGATATAACAACAGATTGTAAACCACCAAAGTTATTTTCCACTGGACTTGAAGTTACGTTCCACTGGATTTGCCGAAGACCTTTCTGAACTTTTACGAAATTCATTATGAAAGAGAGAGAGAGAGAGAGAGAGAGAGAGAGAGAGAGAGAGAGAGAGAGAGAGAGAGAGATTCTGTCCACTTCGTCTATATGATGAACTGTATCCCTATTCTCCTTCGACCCTCTTGAGGTTTGGAAATGGCGACCCTATCTTTAATTTCATATTTGGCAATGGCCAGTTTATCTTAATATATTATATATATATATATTTCATATTTATATAATGGATAGTTTTAAATAAATGCATATATATAGAGAGAGATAGAGAGAGAGAGAGAGAGAGAGAGAGAGAGAGAGAGGAAAGAGATTTAGGAAGGAATTTATAGGAAAGACAAGAAGGAATTACAGAATATTAAACATTTCCATTCCACATTACATAAAGAAAACCATTAGGATCTTCTTTTACACTTAACCTCATTTACATTCCAGATAAAAAGAGCCTTAAGTAAAATCTTAAAAGAAATGGAAAAACTTTTTGAGAAATTCCGCCTTCTCTGTCCCAGTCAAAAGTTACTGTTACCAAGTCTGTAACTTTGTAACTTTTAAGGGAAGACTTTAAATAGTCTCTAGTCAGCCTTATTGTGACCCTTCCTTTCCTCTGCAGAGTTTTGACACTCGGTTCTTGTTGTAGAACAATTTAATACAATTGCACACACCTAATACATGTTTGTGTTGGCTCTTCTTTATATAAACTGGATGAATTTGTGCTGCTTGCAATAAATACACTGAACATTCTCAGCAATTTGTTCTTTAGTATTGCTGATACAATTATCAATGAATCAGGCTCGTCTTCAATGTTGAAGCCACTTTGAATTTGTGTGACTTTTAATGAATGTAAGAATACTTTTCTCAAATAGTTTTATAGACTCATTAAAACAAGAATATAAAGACTGTTGGATTCAACAATAACAAAAAAATAGGCGAGGTTGATAAATGGAACCCTCCAACAGAATTGGTAACTTTTCTTTTCATCTTTTTCAAACTTAGCATCAGAGACTCCACAATTATAATCTCAACTTTCGTGTAAAAATCGGTTAAGAAATGGAAACATTTCTCAAAACATTTGAAGTAATTAAAACCCTACAACTACAGTGTCTGCCTAATGATACCTTCTCTCTCTCTCTCTCTCTCTCTCTCTCTCTCTCTCTCTCTCTCTCTCTCTCTCTCCAGGTGCATAAATCATAACGGCAAAGGAAGTTCTTATCTCGGTGGTCTGGTTGTCACAGTCAGTGTTTAGAAGTCAGAAAATATAAAGCGGTATTTTATGAAGGTCGCGGACACTGAATGAAAGTTTCTCTTCACGGAAAGCTGGATTTACAGTTATTTTCATTTTCTCTCTCTCTCTCTCTCTCTCTCTCTCTCTCTCTCTCTCTCTCTCTCTCTCTCTCTCTCTCTCTCTCACACACACACACACACACACACACACACACACACACACACACACACACACACACACACACACACACACATTCCAGAATGGACTAAATAGTAGATAATACAAGATACAGCTAAATAAAACCTAAAAATCTAAAAATTTGACGAAAAAACTTTTTATGATAAAAGTACCGTCAGAATTTACACTGGTGCATTTTGACATTAAGTACAGCTGTTCATTCCATTTTGGTGTAGGTTATTTGCAATATACGGTCATTCTTCAGGCATGTGCGAGATGGGTGCAAAATATAACCATAATTCTACCGAGGAAAAGGCCATATATATATTTTTTTTTTTTGGGGCAAGATAAGAAAACATGCCATATACATTTTTTTACTCAAAGATTTTTTTTTTTTTTTTCAATAACGCAAATCTTATATTCTGTATTCAGACTTTGATATTTGTATAAGCTGATATAATTGTTATAAATTTATTTTTTTATAAACTGGAATTGATATCACTATAGAACGACAAATAATAAGTATCACGGAGTTTGACCCCACAATTATTGGTGGGCTCTCTCAAGCGGAGAATTATGGGACAGGATTTTCAAACGAGCGTTGATGAGAGAGAAAGAATGATAATTTGATAAGGAAAATGAGTTGATAATAAATCCTGTTTGCTTTTACTGAATTGTTTGTCTTTAGAGTCTCAGATAAATTGGGCGTAGTTAGGACACGTGATTAGTCACATAGAGCACAACACAAGTTACTCTTTAATCTTCTTTGTGTGTTTCCATGTTCGTTGTTGATATAGGTTGCAATTTCCATGTTCAAGTACTGGTGTGTAATTCGAGCGAGATCCTTATTCACTCTTTGGCCTTTCTCTCAAAATTGACAGGAAGACAGGCCTTCCCTTTTACCTCCTTGAGCCTTTAGGCAAGGAAATCTAATTCTTAAGGAAGTTCAAATTGACTTAATATCCCTAAAAGTATATTTATTAACTATTATCACCTAATATGCAAACAACTAACATACCTTGTTGAAAACTCCTCATCAGATACTGAACATAACACTTGCTTATTCAGTAAATGTTTCGTCAAAGCTCTTTCCTGAGAACATTAATTATATTGTAGCTTATTTTCCATGAAGAAATAAATGAAAATTTTTCAGAAACCGACGTTCTCTCAGAATGAGAAAATGTTAGATGTCCTAAGAAATTCGGAAAAAAATAATAATAAAAAGTAATAAAACTTTTCACTAAAATAAAACGTAGAAAGCTTCCTTAATACCAGATATCTGCTGTTTTATCAACAATAAATTTATTCCTGTTCGTTGGGTTTCAAACTGATACATCTCTCTGCATCTATAAAATGGCTGCTATAACGAAATCAGCAGCTGAATGTATTTTCAGGATAAATGCCTTTTCTCCTAGAACGAATGTTGGCCATTCAATTTGGGTCTTTCCACTTTTTTAGTCTCTTGTTGAATATTTATTGTTGTCGAATGTAAATGCAGAAAGTGGAATGGTCCCCTGTTCTCCATTAGAAAGAATTTATTGAAATAATTTATTGCGTTTTGTTTCTCTAAGTGAAATTACACTTGACGTGAGAATTTAATACCGGAAAGGTGCAACGCACGATACTAGATGCTGTCTCACAGTACATAAGGATAAAATTCTCCTTCACTCCACAGACCGAAAAAGAAGATTAGTTTTATCGTTAATATATTAATTGTTTTTTAAGGAAAATTTAGAATGCTATTATCATGAATATGTGTCAAGTCCATAGATATGAAGTTAGAGTTTGTTCTTCAAATAATATGAAATAGGGATGCTGTCGTAAGTCAACAAGCATTGCCTGTTGTTACATTGCATGTGATGTATATCATCAAGAGGCAACTCTGCATTTCCTGAACAGATCTGTCCTGAGGAAGGCAAAGCACCTCCAACTTTCGTTCTGGCATTTCTGTAAATCTGGTGGATCTGAATTATTTCAAAGAAAATATTTCAAGAACATTTTGCAATTATTAGTTTTTATTTGAGGAGTTTTTGTGGCTAAAGGCAAGTTAGTCTAACTGCTTTAGTCGTCTAGAAAGGAAAGTACTGAGGATGAGACAGAAATAGCAACAGCAACAGTTTCAAGATTCACTCAGTCAGTCTGGTGTTTTCACTGAAATTTTCTACGTAAATAACAACTTTCTATTCATTCGTTGCCCCTTCTTCTTGGATGTAAAAAAAATATAGAATATTTCTTTTGCTTTCTATAACTGAATATTTCTTTCGTGTTCTTCTTGACTCAAAATGCCCTCATTTATTCATCATCAAAGAAGCGTTTCTTTGACAGGAACAAAATATCTGCCTCTTGTTCCTGTATTATTGTGTAAGGGTTTTCTTTTTATACAAAATAAACGACTACAAAGCCTAATCCGTCTTGCATAATAGTCACACAGTCACGTATTTGACTCCTTGTGTCTGCAAAACTACCGATGCTTTATTGTTTTCTATAATGTTATGAATGAGAGTTGATTGCATAAACAGCCAGCTTGATTCAATGTAGTACCATCTCTACTTTAATTCGTGACTCCCATTACCCTCGTTTTATTCAACAAACTCTTTCTTCACCTTTCTGAAAATTTTTAAACGAATTACTTTTGCTACAAAAATTAAACTGTACCATTTTATTTCAAGCAAAATCTTCCTGCCACTTTTCTGAATAAACAGACAACAGACAGCCTCTTTGCTCTCGAGACTTCTTCAGAGGCAAGGTGTCATCTATACACAGAAGAGATCTCTCAGGCCCAAAATGTCCCTGAAACCTGAGGAAGGAGATCAGTTTTCAAGGAGATTTTTAACCGAGAATGATCTCACACATTTTCGTATAGATGAGACTTTTGTTCTCAGGAAACCTGATACAGCATCCTGGTAAACTGAAACTCAAATCAAAGGAATGCTCTAATCATTGACATTTTCTAATCACGGAATGAATCAGAATCATCAGACTAGAAAATGAGGATTCCTAATCTGACTGTAGCTTTTTCTTTAATGTCTTTTACTTGTCGACCTCTCCGTGAACTCATTCCAAAGTAATGTTTGTTTCAGCTGGCTTTTCAGAACATTAATATTTTCGAAAACATTACATATTATAAAAATATGAATATATATATATATATATATATATATATATATATATATATATATATTATATATATATATATATATATATATATATACATACATATATATATACATATATATATATAAATATATATATATATATATATATATATATATATATATATATATATATATATATATATATATATATATATATTCATACTGTATACAGTATGTAATGTTTTCGAAAACACTTTTGATCAAATCAAAGAATGTTTAATCATTGACATTTTTTCTAATCACAAATCAATCAAATCATTAGACTAGAAAATGAGATTTATATCTAACTGTAGCTTTTTCTTTAAAAAGAAAACTACAGTCAGATTATAATCCTCATTTTCTAATGATTGAATTCAATCCAGAAAATTCAATTAGACATTCCTTTGATTTGATTTCAGTTTACCAGGATACTGTATCAGGTTTCTGAGAACAAAAGTCTCATCTATACGAAACATTATAAAAGTGGAAGAATCACTTTGAAATGAAAACATAATTTTCCGTCTTACATGAACACTTTTGAATCCATCAAAGAGAATATTATACAATAGTCACGTGACAGTTGATTTATATTAATCAGTATCATTTTGTGAACCTTGTTAAAGCTTCATCTTATTTGCTAACGTTAATAAACCGTTACTACAGGGGATTTATTAGAAAGAGAATAAGATCCTTTTACCCATAAATGCTGGAATTAAAGCTGAATTTAACTACATATCATTCGGTAAAATGTCTTAGCAGTTAGAGAGAGCAAAATGGAAGCAATTTTTCACTAAGACAATTTTCTGCCTCTTCATCTCCCCTAATAAAATGGAGCTTCCTTTTTCAATAAAGGAGGAAATAAAAGTGTTTCTTAAAAGGGTGATAAAGGATGATTTATGAAGGAGTTAAAGAAAAACGACGCACTTTTATTCTTGTTAATTCTTCTTCCTTATTTCGTCGTTTACGGAATCAGGAATTTGGACTAAACGAGAATTATGTCTTTCAAAAAAGAATAAATTTAAAATTCCAATAAAACTGCAAAGTGTCTGCACGGTATCTGAACCATAGTTTTGATTTAGTTAACGTGGCTTCTTCTTGACAGGTTTGTCTCTCTCTCTCTCTCTCTCTCTCTCTCTCTCTCTCTCTCTCTCTCTCTCTCTGAAGTTGCTTAATGTTGCCCGTGTCTTTTACGCTTGTTAGACGCAACAACATGAGATTTCGTGAAGCCTGTTTGAGGCTAGTCCACCACTGGTTGACTGGGTTCCCAAAAACGAGGCTAGGCTGACTGACTGACAAGGTGGCTCAAAAAAAAAAAAAAAAGGCCATCAAAGACTGCGTTCGTCTGGTAGACTTGACTCGACTTCAACTTCCCATAAGTAGTGATCATTGCTCTTGTCTCAAATACAGTCAGAGTCATAAGTAGTGCCTCTGCCATGCCTGACCTTCCTCCCGAAGGATTTACTCAGGAGGAACCTTTATTTAAAGATCTTTCAGGTTTAGACACAGAGAGAGAATTTGAATCTCTTGGGCGGGAAATGTAGTTTCCACATCATTTGGCGAAATGGATGTATATTAATTTGATTATGATATGATATTTATTTTGGTGTGTTCATTCCAGAGTTCACAAAGAAAATAATTTTGGTGAAATGAGAGAAACTTGTTTGTCCTAACTGAAATATAAGAACTATGGTCAAAAATCAATTTTGGCCAAAAGAATTCGTACAATGTTTGTTAAGTCATTTTCATTTATGAATTTCTGGTATAATACCTGTGATAGAAGCTGAGGAAATATTGCAGTTTCGGAGGCTAAGAAATTCTGGGAACAAATGCGAGGCTATCTTGGGAAAAGAACACTTGAGACTGCTATCTTGAAGAGGCTGCGATCTTAGGCTTTCTTTGCGCTATAAAACGATGAATATCTTTATTCGTTTGATGAAAATGAACAAAAATCAGCTTGTATGTATGCATGCATATATATATATATATATATATATATATATATATATATATATATATATATATATATATATATATATATATATATATATATATATATATATATATATATTGTTACGTGTAATCTTGGTTGATCATGTATTATTCAATTTTACGTAATTTTTGAACCCTGCAAACCAAGATTACACGTAACCTGCCACTTGAAGCCAAACATTAACCTCAAAGACAGACGTTAATTAGCCAAAGGTCGCCAGTTAATAGTTATTAACACAACAAAGAATATTTGAGATGAATTTGATTTTAAACTCAACGGTTCACCCAAACATTCGGACGCGAGGCATACAAAAATCGCATCGAGATTTAACCTGATTTTAATACCAAATCAGGTATTTTACTGGAATAACATTTAAAGAACAACATAATAATTTGGCTTAATCTAGACTTTATTAACAAATAACCGTAAGTGGTGGCTGAAGGGGGAACAAAGGAAATTTGAAATACAGAAATCAAAGGATAAAAGAATGGGCGAAACTTTGAACAAAAACGACTTTACCTTAGGACGAACGTTGTGCTAACGACCGACGTGGAGTTCTTGCAATTGTTTCTTCACTTCACTAATAGAATAATTAGACAAAGAAAGGGGGAAGAGGTCCAACTGGACATGTTATCTCTCCAGTCCAGCTTGGTTCTCTCTGAAGTTCTCTGACCGAGCCTAGGTCAAAAACAGTCACCCCAGGTGTCCACGTTCTTGTTAAAACATTCGCCAAGAGACAGGTAGGAAGGAAAAAGGGACCTTAGGACCACCTATTCTTAAGGCTGATAGGGAAATTTTCCTATAGGGTAAAGGCCTAACTTACCTATCCCGTTCTCCAACGGACGTTAAGGTTTGAACTGAAGACGCACCTATCGTGGGACAAAGCAATTTCCTGTCTCAGTCAGGCTGATATTTCTATCCCTAAATGTTCGAGGGCGAACAGCGTAAATATTTATAAAAGCTCCCCCTTTATCAGAGGGCCTTCAAACTCCTTTTCGGGCGTGAAGGTCTATACTAAACAAGCTGTTCGCCTCTCGTAGGTTACTCTCCTTCCCCTGAGCAGATTAGTCTGGTTAGCCTACCTAGCTACAGAACTACCTAACCCTAGATAGGATATGAGCTATAATTACTACTTAACCTAATTCTAATAGTACTAGAAGGTGCTCACGGTTATTATAGGCTACCTCCTACAATCAAGATGTGTTTTAGACCCTAGCCTAGTGGTACGTTCTATGATATTCCCTAGCCTAACCTATCCTAACCCGACCGTAGCACCAACATAAGAGTTAATATTCTAACTAAATTACAACATGGTTTATGTTTAATACAATTAAAATTTACTAGTTAATTCATGAGGTTGCCTCATATGATAAATGGGTGCCTCACTGAGGTCTTAGGCCATGCGTGTCACGAGCATCGTGGCTCGTTTCACAATAGTTAAGATTACTGAAATTAGTTATGCTACTTACATGATTACTGCGGCTCAAAAACCCAGTGGAAAGAACAAGGTTACTAAATTGATGTACCGTACTTTTAGGTGGCCTAGGCTAATACAAATAAAAGGAAGAGATCACACTGGCTACCTTCTCTGGGCAACCAGGATCACTCTTAGATGTTAGGGCACTTCCACTGCCAAAGGGCACTAGTGCCAGGATGAGCTTATAAATCATGCAACTACTGGGCTCTCTTCCGCCCCTTCTTCTTCTTCTTCGGTTTCCTCCAAGGCCTATCAGTAGCTGGCCTAGCAGGTGATGAGCACCGACTCCGGGGACAGGCCAGAAGGGCTGTGGGCACGAAGTCAGGGGCAACTGCAAAACCTGCGGGAGGACTCCCTACTCCGGCTGCTGCGACAACTCGGCGAGAAGCGACTCTCGACTTCTGCGTCCGAGGATGCCAGTTCCTGGTCTTCAAGGGAGGGTACCATTTCGATCCTCCAGGGTTTCATCCCCTGGATTCAAATTCAAAGAAGAATCTTGCAAAGAAGAAAACTCAGGTGCTGGAAAATCTCCAGTCGCGATGATCAACTGCATGGGGAATCCTAAATCTCCGGGAGGAGGATTCACCTCATGATTTAGACCCGGCATAGGGGCCTTTTCCACTGGTAGCTCAACGTCCGTGGCGGACGGAGTCTGGCACTGCTCAGTGCTCGCAAGTGGCACTGGCAGCAGTTGAGGTCAGGCATGCCGGACAAGGGGTCCGGAGGTGCAATACCTCTCGGACGACTTGGGTTTGGCTGCGGCAGAGATTCCTGCCCCAGCAGGAGATCGTAGCCTCTCCTAGAGTTTTGTTCACACAATGGATCCGCTGGGCGTTGCTTGCTTGTTGGCAGCCCTCCCAATTTGTGAAGTGGTCTGCCCGCTTGCACGCCCTGCAGCGGTACTGCTC
Organism: Macrobrachium rosenbergii; assembly: GCF_040412425.1. Taxonomy (NCBI): domain Eukaryota; kingdom Metazoa; phylum Arthropoda; class Malacostraca; order Decapoda; family Palaemonidae; genus Macrobrachium; species Macrobrachium rosenbergii. Next base: position 6,723,854 of record NC_089755.1, read on the forward strand.
CTCCTGAATCTCTCTTCGCGGAGGGAGGACCTCTTGGTGGGCCAGCCCCCGATTGGAGAGGGCTAGGCCTGAAATAGGTTGGGTGGTGCCCTTCCGCGGACCACTTTGGTGGGCGGAAGGTGGAGGTTTGTCATGGTTGAGAGTTTTAGATGGGGCCTCCGTGGAGGAAAGTAACGTGGCTGCGGAGTGGCGTTGGTGACGGGCTTCCGCAGAGAAGATCCCGACCCAACAAGAAGGCCACTCCGGGCCGAATTCCACCTACCACGCCAAGGCGGTGGGGTATCGTGCCCCAAATGTCATAACCTGGAGTTGGAATGATGGTGTGGCCTCTATCCACTTCATTTCCCACCGGGTTTCTTCGTCAACCATGGCACCGGCTGGCACTTGGGCCCTGTGATCAGGCTAATGTCTGCCGCAGTGTCTACTGTGACCGGAAGGGTCACTGGCAGGCTAGTGCTCTGAAGAGGGCCACCGAGATGAACTGGGTTTCCAGTCTCTCGGGGTAATCAAGGATCCAAACGGACCAGCAGCAGAAAATGAAGTGCTGATTAGGTTGACAAATTTGGTGGTGGGGACATGATGTGGACAGGCCGGAGATCCAGCATTGTAGTGGCTAGCAGCCCCACAGGATCTGCACGGGCCTTTTGGATGGGCTCGGTGGCCTGCAGTAACTGTTGGAGGAGAGGGCTGAGCGGATGAATCGGGAGCGGAGTCCTGGCTGGTAGGGTTAGGCTGCTTATTAAGTGCCGAGTTTTGTATCGGCACCCAGCTTCAACATGGCCCCCTTCTTGCAATAGTTGCACAGGGTCTTGCTAGGCAGTCCATTCTTCGAGCGAGTGGAGTTCGAGAGGTAGGCCGGAGGGATGATTCGCTTCTGAGAGGTGCTATGCGACTGATTGAAGGTTTCCACGAATCAGCCATGCGACAAGCTTCCATAAGTGTGGAGGGCTGTTTATCGTTAAGATATACTGCAAAAGGGCCTGGCACACATTGGAAAAGGTCTTCTAGCATGGTCCGATTGAAGAGATCCTCAAACGTCGTGCAGGCCAAGGAGTCGAACCAGTTTCGCGTACCGGACTGGGTTTTGTGACATGCCCATTCTGTCCAAGACCAGCCGACTTCCTTGGCAAGACCTCGGAACCGTTGTCTCCATTTTTCTGGGGTTATCTCGTAGGCCTTGGTAATGACTCTACGAACTTCCGCCATGTTGCCTCTCTGGCTCTTCTCCAGTGAGCGAAGCGCTGCTCTGACAGCTTTTCCCTCCATATGCTTGGCTAGTATTAAGGCTCTCTCCGTCTCCGTGGTGCTGTAGTTATCGAAAAGAGCCTCGATCTCCTCCAGCCATGCTTCTGGCTCGTCCTCAGTCCACTTGGGGACTAGGGAATTGATGCTCGAAATTGGAGCGTTTGATGCAGCAGGTGTAGGACTGGAGGCTTGATGGCTAGCCAAGCTTCGGCATTCTCCATTTTCGCTCTCTCAAGCTCGAGCTCCTTCTCCTTTAGGGCTAACTCAGTTTCCATGCAGGCTAACTCATGCTGTCTCCTTCTTTCTTCTCTTTCCTCTTCATACTGCCTTTGCTCGGCTTCATACACCCTTCGTTCTTCTTCATACTTCCTCTGCTCGGCTTCATACTTCCTCTGCAAAGTCTTTCTTCCTTCTCCCTTTTGGCCAAGTCGTCCACTTGCTCCTTAACCCAGGTGGTAAGTTCCGAGCCGGTGAGACCTGCCGCCGTCCCCAGCCCCAGGAAGGTTTTATAATGCTCTGCTGCCATGGTTCTGGTGGGAAGGGCGTCTAACCGGTCGACTGGGCGTTCTTGGGCAGCGAGGAAGTGTCTCTTCAATGACGTGGCACCCTTTCAAAAGGTGGCACTGTAGTTTTTGTGCCGTGTACAGGTCACACTGGTGGCACTCAGTATCCCTAGGCACTGGTGCAGGTTAGGTTCCAGAAGAACTTTCTCTTCTGTGTTCCCTTTTGTTTTCTTTATCTTTTTCTGGATTCTTGCTTGGTGGCACTTATGGTGCCAATGTGTTCCCTAGGGACCCTCTACTGGGGTCCAACTAGGCTATATGGGAGGAAAGGCACTCTACACCCCTGCAGAGTGCAACAATCGAATGAGAGAGAAAGGAAGGTAAAAGAGAGAGAGAGAAGAGAGAGCTATTCCAGTGATGACAGTGCTTCAAATTATTGGCACTGTGGAATAAAGTGAATTTGGGTTTTTTTTTTTTTTTCTTAAAGATCCTCGTGAGTGGCTGGTCCCAGTACCGGCCCCAGTGCTGGCCCCTTCTTTTTTTCAGAGGGTGAAAACTACTGTTGGCTTCAATCTGGATAGCAGGCCTCACTCGTGACCGACAGTTTATCACTGTATCGTAACTCTTAACTTGTCCTCATCTATTGTGGGACAGAGGTGTTTCTTTTATTTGGTTTATTGTATTCAATTAATTAGCCTAGTGTCGGCCGTTCTTTCTTTGAAGAGGGTCACGTACACTTAGGTTAGGAATGCTTACTTGAATGAAGAGAGAGAGAGAGAGAGAGAGAGAGAGAGAGAGAGAGAGAGAGAGAGATTTTCAATCAGCGAATTTCTTGCTGCTTGAGAACATGTAAACAAAGATTTTATACATGCACAATGGCATGGATCTTAATAAAATGATATAGATGCGTCGTCTTGGCTTCCTTAGGGATTACTTTATTATCTTAATTTTCCCGGAGCCGACGTCACAAAAGTTTATCGTAAAATTTTAAATTTTCTTTATATGATTTTTATAGTAGGTATTCAAATAGGAACTTGTTATTACTCCTAACTAAGGCCTAACTTTCCCTGCCTAAATTATCTTTTGGTTTTTCCTAGCTAAGATATTAGGAGGGTGGGTTCCTTCACAAAAGCAAAAAAATATATGCCCCAAGAGTGGCGGGAGCAGAGTCGACGTCACAATAACAAGGTCGTTGAGATGGCGGCCAAGGTCCCGTTAGGCCTAAATTTCAAAACAACCTCGGCCTGCGAAGGAAACCCCAGAATGGCCGTTCTCTCACAAACAGTTCAACAGTTTCAAATTCAAAACAAACAACGCAACAAATGCAGGTATCCAGATTTTACTTTAAATATACCAATCATGCATAGTGTTTTACG
>NC_089755.1:6731977-6744477 GCF_040412425.1 Macrobrachium rosenbergii
TAAATGCATACAGCAATATAGATTTGAATAGAATATCCCAGTGCAGTATCTGATTTTCATCTTTTACAAAGTTAAATTAAATGAGTCTTTGTTGTAAGTGCCTGTCGATGTCATTCAGAATTTCCTCTTCGTGAATATTGACCAATAAACGTTTCTTTCTCCCAAACGTTTCTTTCTGTGTTCAATTTACGCTCTCTCACACACTAATAATCTCATGAATATATAATTGTATATATATGTATATATATATATATATATATATATATATATATATATATATATATATAATAGTATATATATATATATTATATATATTTATATATTTATATAATGTATATATATATGTTTATATTTATATATATATATATACATATATATATATATATATATATATATATATATATATATATATATATATATATATATATTTTTAGAATATATATATATATATATATATATATATATATATATATATATATATATATATATATATATATTTATTATATAATATTGTAAAATCCACGTCAGAAGGCCAGTTAAAATCCCTTGATCCTTTGTCCCTGTCCTTTTGTTTAAAGAACATTTTAAATGCCCAGATTAACAAACTGTAATCCCGCCCCACCTTCTGTTTTGTTGTATATAAGGCTTGTCAACTTCTTTTGTAGTCAGTGTAAACTTGAAAATGTAGAATAAACTACGAAAGTAGTTGTTTTTAAATAATCCCATTTTTGAAACCTACGTGGACTTAGTGATATTCTCAAGCATGCGTCCCTTCGTGCTCGTTGGATATATATATACAGTATATGTATATATATATATATATATATATATATATATATATATATATATATATATATATATATATATATATATACTACATACATAATCACATAAGGGCAATTGGAGTATCCATCACCTTTGAAGCAGTAGGGAAAGGCATCTTAATCATTTACAGTTTATTTCAATGCATTAATTTGGTACTCATGTTCTCCCGTTGCTATTATATTATATTTTATAGCCTTGAAAATGCGACTTGGAATTCGTCATGAAACGTCGGCATTGAAATAAACTGTAGATGATTAAGATGCCTTTCCCTACTGCTTTCTTCTTATAATATATATATATATATATATATATATATATATATATATATATATATATATATATATATATATATATATATATATATATATATATATATATATATATATATATATATAAAACGATTTAGGTAATGGAGCATAATTCTTCATTAGCATTCTTTTTCAGCGTGAAAGTGAAACTTGATGTTTTGTGCATATTAGCCTGACTGCAAATGAGTTAATGAGTTTCAGCTTAATGATACGTTAAAAATGCCGGGGAAATATAATGGAGAGGCAGGCGTAATTATAATCATACATTAAAATGAAATAGGTAAGGGAGATGCAATTACGTAGGACTGAATATTGTGGCGGCGTTTCCACAAAATGACTTATTATGGCGAAAGCATATTTAGGTCACCAGAAAAAAAAAATTTCGTGTTATGTGAAGTTAAGCGTTCATGGTTTGGAATGTTATGAGTTATTTGACTCAAAATAATCTTTGTGAGTTTACCTCAGTCGTTTAATAGAATGAGTCTGGAGTCTTCCGTTCGGAACTGCGTTTAATTCAAAGGTAATATATCACTTCTTTGTGAGAGAGATATCGTTGTAAGTCGTATGATGAAATCGTTCCTATATCAGTCATGATAAATGTTGCTTATTGCAGCCTTTCTTTGTGGGGAATGTTTACAGCTCTATCGTGTGGGGAATTATTAAAGCCCTGTCGTGTGGGGAATGTTTGTAGCCCAGTCGCCAAACATTCTTGGGAATAGGAACATTCCAATTTGGACATTCGACTGACCTAAAGAATGGGAAAGGAATAACCTGGAAAAGTTGAGAGAGAAGAATCAGGAGAATCGTTGAAAGAGCGCTCGTTGCTCTCAGTAACATTTGATGGCAACACAGGGATCACGGAAAACATTATTTTGACTACTTGATGTTTATTGCCTTGTTCTCTTTCTATCTTTTTTTATCTTCTTCTGACATCGTTCTTTGCTGCTGTTCATTTTAGTGATCAAGTCCACAGAAGTTGGACGAAAGCTTTTAAGGTTTTGCAATTCTTCGTAAATACACACACACACACACACACACACATATATGGTCTATATATATATATATATATATATATATATATATATATATATATATATATATATATATATATATATATATATATATATATATAGAGAGAGAGAGAGAGAGAGAGAGAGAGAGAGAGAGAGAGAGAGAGAGAGAGAGAGAGAGAGAGAGAGAGAGAGAGATGCTCATCCACTATTTTGATCATTGGTCCATCTTTTTGGGAGCCTTCCGGCGTTAGGGTAAACAGCTTAATGTTGAATAATAATAATAATAATAATAATAATAATAATAACAATAATAATAATAATAAAAACGCTTCTTATTCGTCTTTCTCTCCTTCATATATTCACTTCATCTCCTTCCTTTTAATAATAATAATAATAATAATAATAATAATAATAATAATAATAATAATAATAATAATAATAAACACTTCTTATTCGTCTTTCTCTCCTTCTCTTATATTCACTTCATCTCCTTCCGTGAAAAGAGGTCCGAGGAAAAAGGAGAAGCTGTTGACAATCGCCTTCTTTGGATCCGTCCCGAGAAATGTCCTTCTGGGTCTCAGCAGAAGAAGAAGAAGAAGAAGAAGTTACGGCCTTGTTATGAAGGCATCTGGAACCTTTCATTGAGGAAGACTTCTTTCTGCTTTATTGTCGAGCGAATGGCTCCCCCTCCTTTCTTCCGGAGCTGTTTGGAGAAATGGCGAGACCTTTTTGGTGAAATGTTCACTGAAGGTCAGCGAAGGTGGGAATTGACCTCTGTCGGAAGTGAGCTGTGACCTGAGACCTTTTTGGGCTTGGGGTGACGTGGACACATATGTATTTTAATGTATGGGAAGCGCCGATAAGTAATCTGAACAAGCACTGAAAATGATAACGATAATTTCCTAGAATCTTTTTCATAGCTTAAAAAGGTACAATTTAGCTTCAATGATTTACTGATATTTTTATCTATTTATTTTTTCCTAATTTATTTTTCCTTTTTTGATAAGTGAGATCTCTTCTTTCGGCATCTCCCATTACCTCCTCTTACTTCTTTCTAATGAACACTGTAATACTCTTTGGAAGCTTCTTGAATTTCAAGTCAGTGGCCGCTGTGGTGGGCTTGTTCATTAAGAATAGGGTTATACATCTTCTGAATAATTACAATAATAATTTTATAGAATTAATCTTTTATCCTGATTTCTTCACTGAAATCATTCTTAGGTGTCTTGTTGACTTTTTATTTGTGTCTCTGGAAACAAGACATTTTTTTTAATTTAAAAATCTTTCTGCCATATTTTAAAAAATATTTTTACCATATTTTTAATCTTAATATTTTTGTCTGTTTTAAGGATTTTCCAATCATCAGCTCTGGTAAATTTTGATGTTATAGTATTCTTGAATCTAATATTGAAGTTGTCCTCAAACAACAAGAGGTTTCAGGCTAGATTTGACCATTCAAAATATTTTTAGTATTATAAATACCAGCAAAATTAAACATACAAACCTCGATATCACGATCCTGAATTTTCCACTTGCAAGAAAATCTCAGTAACTACTAAGTACGTTTCGGAATGATTTATCTCCTCTGTATGCAAATTAATGTCCTGAGCTTTGCAGAAATGTTTTTGAAAACTGCCAAAGTCTCTTTCTGTGTCATTTATTATCATTATTATTACTTGAACACATTAATTTCCCCTTAATTTGTGGGTCCTATTTTTTTTTGTGCTTATTCTTCGGTTTGGTTAATCTAGAGAATTTCGTTCCATCTCATCCTCGATTTCTTAATTGTTCCCAGGTGTCTAATTTCATCTGGGCCTCAGTGGGGCCACCCCAGGAGTCTCATCCTGCCTTGGAAGACCTCAATTACCAGTACTCCTAGCCCTGGCCATTAAGCCCTATACATTTCAAGGTTCCCTAATTTCGACTTCAGATATTGAAAATATACTGGTTAAGGTTAAAAAAAATGACAGGCGCTTTTTCCAAAACTGGGGCAAATGGCCGTTAGGGGCGATCGTTCAAGATGGCGGCCGGAAATGGGATATTATATACTAACTTTAATTCAGGCCAGCACATATGGATGAAATGAAATGTCATGTATTCTGACTCATTTTGAAACGTACAAATGATTTTCAAACTATTTTTTATATTATACGGTAAATTACCTGGTAATTAAAACAAAACTCATAAGAAATATATGTATTTTGCATCTGTACTGAACAATTCCATAAATACAGAAATGATCTCACCTGACAACTTTCCATAAGTAAAATGATAATGTGCATCACAGTATATCCCCATTGAGCCATCAATACATCGAAATCATGGAATTATGTAACATGGAAACATTCCTTAAATTGAGGCTGCTAAGAGATTTATGAAAGTGAGTATTTCATATGTTCAAGCACTTAATTTGAGAGACTTTTTGTGACAGTAATTCAAACACATTACAACAGCATGTTTGCATGAACAGAGCATTGAAGTTCATGACCCACTGAATCTACACAATGTAAGTATATAGTCAGGGAGTGATTTCAAACACTTCCGGGGAAGAAGCATTCCATCTTGATTCCTCCATCAATAATTGCATGGTTCGAGAGCACAAGGTTCCTCATCAAGAAAGGTGAGTGCATTTCGTGTCTCATAAAAGGCCCTTTTCAAATGCCCCCGTGTAACACTTGACGTTAGTGGCAACTCATTCAGGCCTATCACAGAATTTTGATGTAGCTCTACTCTCAGCTGATCAAATGAAGTGGATGTTCATTTCTTTGTGGTCCCAGCCCACACACGCACAAGATATTGCTCAGTAAGATAAAGTTCTGTCTCAGAAAGAATGGGTGATTCTCCAAATCTAGATAGGTCTGGTAGTGGTTGACTTACTATAGCGGCGTGCTTTGTCCCATCCTTGCTGAGAGCGTCATTTCCTTTCAATATATGCACTTTAATTAGAACTCGACAGGTTTCATCTCCTAATTTTTGGTGAAAGGTGTGAAGTGGAGCCATTCTTCGCTTTTGCCAGCTCCAAACTGAACCCAGAGCTCCTGTAATCCACCATCTTTAAACACACTGATATACTGCAACAGTAGAACAACAGTGTCAGTATCATTGGACATCATTATGGCTTTTTTTTACATCCTGTTTAACTGCCCATTGTACATGAGGAATGACTGGGCAATCAGCCTCCTCCTGCCAGTTGTTCAAGGTTGGTAGATCACTAGCAGGTGAGTTACAAACTTTTATTCGTGCTGATACCAACTCCTCATTGACTATCATTCCACTAAGAACATCTCTCAGTTCACGTTCTCCTACTTGCCGTGCGAGCAGTTGTAGATTTTGTTTGTTGAGACTTGAATTCCAGAACTTTTCTAGTTGATGCAGAATGGGCACCAATTCATTCAAAGCAGGCAGGTCAACGGAACCTTCCCTCCTAGATCTACGAGTGCGCCCTCCATCCTTTGTTGAACAATCAATGTAGCTGTCAAGTATAATGTTGGTCATTGTTGTCTTAGGACACAGTTTCTTGGCTTTGATAAGTACCTCATTGATTACACCACCAAAGTTTGGAAAGACAAATATTTGGGGAAGCTGGCGTACATTAGACATGAAATCAATGAAAACATTTGTTTGTTGAGAATTGTTTGGAGAATATTGACAGTCATCCAAAGTTAGATTTTTTCCAGTTCTGTCATCAGTTGTGCTTTCTGAGGTTTAGTTGTAATATCTCCATTCAAAAAGTGGGCTTAATGTAAGAAGTTCATGACTATACACCTCATCTTGAGACATGCATGCAGAAGTGCAATCTCTACATCTCTCTGTGCTGATGCAGTTTCTCTCGCAGAGTCAGAAGCTTTGCTTATTTGGATCTTGGCTTTATTAGGAAGGTACGGTGTATCAGGTGATGGCAAGTTTACCTTTGATATTATCTCGTTGATTTTTTTTAACTTAATCACATACTTCTCGTTCCGGAAATTGATGTAAGCTGCCATTCCATTCTCCAATGCTTCTAGGAGTCTTGCCTTAACTGAGTTATTTGCAGTTTGCTTTGTTACAATATCGTGAAGTGGTACTTTTGATGCTGAAATGACGAATGGATTTCCTTGTTCATTGACAAAGTCCAGTAGCCTTTACACATTCCTATCAAATATCAATCTGTTCCAGCCTGAAAGATCATGTTGTATTGATGTTTCCAGATGATTCATGAGGCGTGCACTTGTTAGGGACTGGAGAAGATTTGTTATTGCAATGATTTCATGAAATAAAAGGCCAAACTTAGCCACAGCAACAATATTGCCAGTCATTCCTACAACTACATGACCACCAGGACCCTTTGAGAACCGGTTCATGGATTGTTCCAACTTCATATCCCCTGCCACAGCAGAAAATACTGTTCCTGGTCAATCCTTTACAACGAAATATCTCGTGCAGAATTTGTTGTACAATGTGGGATGCGTGATTTCAAATACCTTGATTCTCTCCAGATACCAAGATGCATACCTTAGGTAGTTGATTGCTTGATTGCATCAAACTCACGAAGAACCTACATGTAATGCACAGTTCCCATCTCGGTCTGCAGCAATTAACTGTTTGATGACAGTAACAATTTTTAGAAAATTCATAAAATATTGACACAGTTCAGACTTTTCTTGACACTCTTGTAAGAATGTTTGAAACTGCTGATAGAGTTCGTCACCATTAGCCACCACATTCTCAAACATAAGAACACATTCATGGCGAGTCTTGGAAAGCAACATAGTCTGTAAATTAATAGCTGAATGAACAATAGGAAGAGAATTGGCATCATCATCTTTCCAAAACACATTCCACATGAGATTCTCAAGTACTTCTGAAACAATCAACATTCCCTTGAATGAACGGACATAGTGGCCACTAGAAAGGACAGTGTTTAGGGTTTTTGTTCCAAAAACTTCGCTTTCAGTGAGAGCATCACCCATGCCACTACCACACAGATAGCGACCTGCACATCGAATAAGTACCTTTACAAAAATGAAACATACCCAACATTGGAAATAGATCATCAAATGTGCTAGGCTCATTCGTGACAGTTTCAGCCACATTATGATAAACACCATCACAAACAATAGCTATGTAATCTTGATTTAGTTGTCTTCTACATGCCTGAAAGTTGGTGAGAGCTTTGCGAACAGCATACTCTGTGACAGGAGATGGAATGACATGTCAAAAACCTACTCTCATCAAGGGCACTTGTGATGTTGTTATTAGGGCATGTACTGCATAGCAGTAGCTGACCTGTCTCAGCTTTGGAATGTGGGAGTCCGCTTCGCACCATGGATATTATAAACTCCCGTTTTATATACTGTTCAAGTGCCTCTAAAGCATTCTCTTTCACATCAATAGTCATGTTTTCTGCGAGTGGAAAGTCTGGAGAAAGTCTAGGTTTCATTACTGGCTTAGGATGACTAGGAACAATCTGGCATGGAAGCTTATCCTTTTGAAGGATGTAAGGACTTAGATAGGCTTGTGTTTGATAAAGTTGGTTTGGGTTTAGGAGACTTCGTTGTTTCTTGGTACAGCATTTGGGCTGTGTAATGCTTGTTTTGTGTTCCTGAAATGGATGAAGTGTCTTCAAAATCTTCAGTGTCGATGCACCGAATGCCCAGCCATCATCAGAAAAAGACTTGGAGTTGGTACCCCATCCTCCTCTGATGACTGCAGGGTGTAAGCACACAAGAGGTTTCTAGAACGTCTTACATCATTGTAGCTAGTAGATACACCTATTCGATTTAATGTGATAATCTCTCTGCTTCGAGTTTTCCTTAGATTGTACGCCCAAGCATAGTCTGTAGGGTGTTTTCCTGTGACCACGGTGTACAGAGTTGTAAGCAGCCCTGTACACAGTTTATTTGTTTGTGCCTATTGCTGAGAAAATATTCTTCTTGGTCAAACATTTCAGCATTACCTTCATAATCACATTCTACATCCTCTTCCTCAGATACAATTTTCATTGTTTCAGTCTTTGCCCAGAGTGATTTGGGTGTCATATAATGCTGAACAAACTGTCACTTAGTCATCAGGTACTGGGGTGTTTTCCCATGCATTTTTAAGCTCATTTGAATCACAAATCTTATCATCAAGTTCATAATTAACCTGTCTTGCACTTTTGTTTAAGGACTCCCCAACTTGTCTGAGCAAATCAAGATTCTTAACCTTTGCAGCTAGATCTGTAGCAGTAATGTGCGAGGAAAACAACAGTTGGGATTAATTTTTTCTAGGATTGGGACCAAATTGAATTTTCTCACCATAATGATCAACAAGAAGTTTCTTAACATCTCGATTATATATCTGAAAACCTAGTGAGTCATCTACTGTACATCACGCATCATATATCTTTACTGTCGAAGGGCTCCAAGTCAAAGAAAGCCGGGTTAAAGGGAATAAGTGATCAGAAGATATAACTACTTCAGTCAATTCAGAGTCAGTGTCTTGTAAAGTACGAGAGATCCTTTCCGCGTCTCTGATCTAAGAGTTGAAGTTCAGAGTCTGCAGACAAATACCCGATGCGGCCGTTTGCAGATTGACTTATATCACCAACCGCAGGTTCTGAGAGAGATGCAATTATGAATGCATCAGAAACACGATGGCGATAATCACTATTTCTGCTCATGATCAAGTTTCGCTCAATAGAGAGAGAGAGAGAGAGAGACGCTAATATCCCCAGAAACTCGGGAAGACCACGAGACCTCCACCAATCATTGAAGAAGGATCTCTATCCAACTTCTTCTTCATCCACAAATCCAGAGCGGAGTTTCTTCATCTCTTCTCTTCTCTTCTCTTCTCTCCCTCCGACGCTGTCGCCTGATGATGTTTCTGTCGCTCGAGAAATTGTGTCGCTCTGAGGAACAACAACTGTCGTTTGTCCACAAACTTTCCTTCCTTCGATTTGCTTGCGGTTGTCGTTATTCTCAGTTTAGGGGTTTTTCACGGGTGATTTCGGTTCCTTCACTTCTTCCACGCGTGCATGCGCGGGCGCGCGCTAACGTATATACACACACACACATATAATATATACATATATATATATATATATATATATATATATATATAGAGAGAGATAGAGATAGAGAGAGAGAGAGAGAGAGAGAGAGATAGAGAGATATAGGAGAGGGGGGGAAACGATATTTGGTATTATCCACAAGTTATTTTTATACTTTTTAAACAGCAAAACATAAATAGCCCATTAACATGGTTTCGCTTGATGTTGGGAATAAGGCACAGGTATAGAAACTCAATTACATGTGACAATCCCTCGAACTTGATTGGGTGTAGCGTAGCGGAACGGCGACCTTATCTGTTAAGCCATCAATTCATCTGTAAAGTCTCGAGATAATTAGCTTTTGCCATCTAAGATAATTAGATTAAACTCAATCATCTCTCTCTCTCTCTCTCTCTCTCTCTCTCTCTCTCTCTCTCTCTCTGTCTGATTGTGTTTTGTTGTTTAATATTCTTACATTTCTATTTTTTATTTATCAATTTGTTAATCTAGTAACTAATCTCCTCTTCCTGTATTTCTCTTTGCCTTCTGTTACTTCTTCCGGATGAACACCATATTCTTTGGTAGCTCGAATTTCAAGTTAGTGGCCTCTGTGGTGGGCTTGTTCCGTATGAATAGGGTTCATCTTCTCAATAATAATAATAATAATAGTAATAATAATAATAATAATAATAATAATGTCCTGCACCACTTTATATGGATGTGGAAGCCAGATTTGTGGTGATGGGATCCAATAAGACATAACTCAGATTAGTCATTAGGAGAACGTGTGTACAAAAGTCTCTCAAGAAGTAAGTGTGAAGAGATCATTTTCTGCCCTGGTATATGTAGTGTAAAAAAAAGTCTTGATACAAGTTCACAACTTACTACATACATATCGCAAATATATTGAAAACAAATCAGTCTAGAGGTAAGAGTGGAGGAATAGTGTTGCCATGTTATTTGTAGTTCAAGGATGAGTCCAGCATGCTGTAAAAAAATGTCGTGAACACACGTTCTACATTTATCGCATACTTATCACAAACTTGTTGAAAACAAGTCAGTGACTGAAAGTGGAGAACGAATCTTTGGCAAGTGCTGGATAATCGTTTGAAGCACTGGCTATGGCTATCTGTAAATTGCTGACTTGTATTCAAGCTGTTTGCAATGCGTACGCAATAATTTCCCAACTGTGTTTATGACTTGTTTTGCTGTAGTGTGGACACCTAAGATGAACTGAAATTTTGAGACCTATATGAATATCTAGAAGAGAGATGAAAAGGTTAGCCCAGTGGAAAAAATTATTGATTAGACTATTCCAAGAAATGGTTTGATCATGTGAGAAGAATGGGGGAGAAATTATGAATCAAGAGTGTTTTCAGGTGGTTCGGTCATGTGGAAAGTATGGAAAATAATAGGGTGGTGAACAGATGTACATTCTGTAAATGTTGATGAGTGCTGGATAAATGGAGCAAAAGGGGCTTTAGAATGAAAGAGCTTTCATACCAAGAATATGAAAAAGCTAGGTCATGATATAGGTGATCATTGCAGCATATGCAGAGGGTTCAAAGCTCACACACACACTCTATATATATATATATATATATATATATATATATATATATATATATATATATATATATATATATATATATATATATATATATATATATATATATATACATACATATATATATATATATATATATATATATATATATATATATATATATATATATATATATATATATATATATATATATATATATATATATACATGTAGACAGGCATAAAGAAAGTACATCCTAGTGTTACTCTCATGTTTCCAAAGATTAACTATTCATGAATATGCTAAACCCTCTCTTGACACTTAAGTAAGGAGACAGCGTCCGGGGATGTTAAAAGCCTCCTCTCAGCGTCGTGAGAGCTACTTACTTCATTTTGTTTGGAAAGATTAAAAAAAAAAAAAAAAAAGTTGGAGATAATTTGCATAAGCATCTTTTAAGTTTATGGTCCTAGAGATTTTACGTGATTTCCAGAGATTTTTTATTGTTTTTTGTTTGCTAATAATAGTTGAAGAATATTTTCAAACAATTAGTTAACTTTTTTTACTGATAAGTCAGGATGAAAATGAATATTATTTGGAGAAAAATCTTAGATAGTTAAGTAACTTTTTTATGGATTGATAAGGCAGGTTGAAATTGCATATTTTTTGGAGAATATTTTTAAACTATTAGGTAAATTTTGTTGATGAATGATAAGGTAGGATAAAGATTCAAATCAATGTTATTCATATTTTTCACCCTGAAGAAATATCTTCATTCTTTTAATCTCATTCATTACTTTTCAGTATAAACACCACAATAACAAAAATACATTCAGATAGCTTACAGATATAATTAACTGAATTTGAATTCATTTTAATTCATACACTCTAAGCCAATATACACCTCGTGGCACAATCATCCTAAATAAACTTGAATCTATATACATTACGTAATTCAGCCCTGTTCGAATGGAGAATTTCTGTTCCACGGACAAATTAAAACTTTTAATTGAAGCATTATACCAAAAATACCTAACAAAATATACCAAAATATGACATAATCCTGTCTGTTTCACGAATATAACTGGTCATGGACAGACTCAAACTCTGTCAGCCATACTGATTTAATGGTGGTATTTTCTGGCCATTATTTCAGTTGAATCTCCCAAAAGCACGTGTGAAATTCCTCCCGCCGGTGTACTGTGGACTCCCTACTAAGGATGTCGTGCAGTTGGAACTTCAGAAGTTGAAGCGAAGATGCATAGCATCATTACACTGATACAGAGGTTTTCAACCTGGGGGTCGTGATCCCCAAAGGGGTCGTCAACCTTTTTTCTGGGGGTCGCGAGATCGTTCTTGAGCCAGGGTGTTTTAGCCCTTTTCAACTTCACCGCCGTTGCACGAAGCAACACCTGATCACCACGCCAGAACAGTCTATAAAATAAATGAGATGAAATATAAGGATCTAAAGGTGGAACTGGGAGAGAATCCCACGTTTTCACTAAGAAGTAAAGTTAGAGAGGTTGGACACTAAGACGGAAGGAAGGAAGGAAGAGAACGGAGGTAAAATAAAAGGCTAAACAGTGGGTGCAGCTAAGGGCCGAAGGACGCTGCAAACAACCTATATTAATTCCTACAGTGCACCACGTGAGGTGCACTGAAAGCCCTACCCTCCTCCGGGGCTCATCCTTTTCGAAAAGGCAGCAAGAGACTCTTTCCAAGTCCTGCGCAGAGAATAACCAAACATCAAAGGTCCTAAACAAAGACGATCACTTAAAAGATAAATTTAGCGTCATAAGAGA
>NC_089755.1:6751977-6754477 GCF_040412425.1 Macrobrachium rosenbergii
AAATTATTTTAGGTAAATATCGTTTTTCAAAGAATTTCATATACAAGTTTGAGAGGAGTGGGGATAAAGGGTTACCTATTGCCGTACCAAATGTTTGTTGGTAAAATTCACCATTGAATATAAACCTATAATCACAAATGCACAACCTAGTGAGTGAAATAATATGACTTACAGGTAGAGGTAATTTATGATGGATTAGTTCATTACTAAGATACTCTAAAATAGAATCTGTAGGGACTTTAGTAAAAAAAGAGAACAAACATCAAAACTAACGAAACTATCAGTGGGGCAAAAAGTGATTTTGCTTAATTTATCAACCAAATCTTGACGGGGACAAGAGCTTGGTTAATATATTTCGAAAGTTTATATGATATTGAGCCAACAGTACTGATGATAGGCCGCATAGAATTATTTTCTTTGTGCGTTTTTACTAATCCGTGTTAGTAAGGTAATAAGGGAAATTTTACTGACAACTGACCAATTAGTTCTTTTATATATTTAAGGATTTTTTTTACTGTGCTATTGAAATTTTTTATGTCTTGATCAAGGGGACGGTTTGTTAGTTTTTGTAAGTCGTATCATCATCCAGTAGGGCTTGCATACGTGATATGTAGTCAGCTTTATCTAAAATTACAATACTATTCGGCTTCTCAGCTTTTGTGATGGATTGTATTGTCTTCTTTAAGGTCCACTAATTCTTCAGTTGTGTTGGATTCCAGGTACATATTCTTTTCTTTGTAATCTCCATCTGTCGTTTATACGAGCTTTCTTTGTAAACTTATTCTTATATTTGTTCAGTCTGATAATTAAAGGACAAGAGTCATAAGGCCTTGCAGTGCTCCATTGTTACTCTTTCCTTCGTGGATTTTGTCTTTATATATATATATATATATATATATATATATATATATATATATATATATACATATATACATACATATACATTGGTGGAAATACTTTTGCGAATTTTAATACTTAAAAAACAAAAATGTAATATTACGCCTATGTTATGAGGAATCAGAAGTTCAAAAAAGGGTTATTTCCTAAAGCTAAAACAGAAAAATTAATAAAAAATAAACAATGAATATTTTTGGCCATCCATGTTGATGAAACGCTTGATAAAAAAAAAAAAACGAGAAAATATAATAGAGAAAACCTAACATATAGAAAGTGGCGTGTGATGGTCATGTTCTTATTCAGAACTGACCCCTGCTGAAGGGGAGAATAGAGGCGCGTTTCCCTTGGCCCTTTCTGACAGCGGTTTCAATAACCCGAAATAGAGGAAATTCTTTATGGGGCGAATGTAAACATTCCTCATGTGGTGATGGCTTCCTCTTTTTTTCTCGTTTTATTTATTTATTATTTATTTATTTATTTATTATTATTATTATTATTATTATTATTATTATTATTATTATTATTATTATTATTATTATTATTGCATCTAACCCCTTACAAACACTGCGCCACTCACCTGCCTCTTGCTCTTTTTCTTATATGTATTTATTATTATTATTATTATTATTATTATTATTATTATTATTATTATTATTATTATTATTATTATCATTATTATTATGTCGTTTAACCCTCACAAACACTACCCCCCACCCACCTGCCTTTAAGCAGATCATTACTGATTATTATTATTATTATTATTATTATTATTATTATTATTATTATTATTATCGTCGTCGGGACTTACCCCTTACAAACTGCGACACTCACCAGGTCATTACCGACATAACAATTACTCCCAAATGAAAAAAGATTCGATTAGAGCCAACTATTGACGTATAATGTAATTCATATGCATGAGCATATAACAAATAGAGAAAGGTAATTTAACGAAGGAAACCACCACGAATAAAAACCAATTACAAACCAGAAACAAAAATCAGACAATGTATTTTATGATAGCGTTACGAAGACTCCTCTGCAGCAATAATAATTTCCATCAGTAAATGTCTGTTTATCAAAGAGTCCACAAAGAGAGAGAGAGAGAGAGAGAGAGAGAGAGAGAGAGAGAGAGAGAGAGAGAGAGAGAGAGAGAGAGAGAGAAAATTTATGTTACCTAAAATAAAGAGCAGGATAAATATTACTTTTGCTTATTCGTTCTGAATAAAAGTCAAAACAAATAAAATTACAGACACATTAAAATAAAATATGTTTGTAGCATTGTAAAGAACGGCTCCTATTCCTTCTTTAACCCTTTTTTGAAGTTGTTCTTAAGATTTCATTCTCGTCTCCGCCATGAAATTAGTTTAGTTTCCACTGTTGCATACTTTCACAAATTCTTCCTGTCACTTCATTCGTAATCCGATTTTTTGTCTTTCTCCGCCCTTTTCCTTTTCTCTTGACATTTATTGAATTTCATTTGCATTTCTCATTCCTCTTCTTCATACATTGCAAGAATTCTTCTCTGAGACTTCTGTTAGTCGGCAAATATTTTACACTTGAAAAACAGTTTTACTCTTAATTACCCTTTCAGTGATGAATG
>NC_089755.1:6759477-6784477 GCF_040412425.1 Macrobrachium rosenbergii
ACGTTTAATGTGGGTCAAGTGATATCAAGTAAAATAAATTAATCCTTCCATTTTTATGATCTTCATTCGAACAGATAAGACTTAGTCTTGATGAAGACTCTGCGAGAGAATATGCAAATGAGGTCGAACTCCAAAAACCACAAGGACGGCCATTAATTAAAATTACAGGTCGTCTGTTTGAGGATTAATTAAGACAGTTGTCCCAGGGATTACTCAGGATTGACATCCTTTCTTTAGGAATTACTTTTTCCCATTTTAAACCACAGTTATTTTTGTCCTTCCCTGAAATCCTTTCCCTTGCCGATGAAGGATTGTCGATTTTTTTGTAAAAATAATTTCTCGAGTTTCGAGAGCCTTGCAGGATGTTTTTTGCTATTCTAACACACACACACACACACACACACACACACACACACACACACACACACACACACACACCCATGCACACACACAACCACATGAAGAATATAAATATCCAGTATTCCAATTTCAAAATCCATTACCTCGCTCTTAATTTTTTTTCTTTTGTTTACAGTAAACGTATCCGGTTACAGATGTTTTAAGAACAGAAATAGAAATAAATATTTTGGTCTTTTGAATTTACTGAATAAGGCCATGTTATTTGATATAATGGGTTTAAGGAAAACATTACTTATAGTTTTAACCAATTACTCCCATCTACTACCCTTCACCATTACCAACCACTCCCCACAACTACTCCCATTCACTCCCCCTACTACTACTACTACTACTACTACTACTACTACTACTACTACTGTATTACTCCCCTAACTACTCTTGTCCACTCATCACTCCCTTAACTACTCTCGTCCACTCACCCAACTACTCACATCTACTCCTGTCAACTACTCCCATTCCCTAGCCTACTCCCATTCACTCCAACAACTGTTTCCATCTAATCCTTCCAACGAACTCCATCCACTCCATGCAGCTCTCATCCACTAGCCTCAAAGGCTCTCATCTACTCCCTCAATTACTCCCATCTACTCCCCTACTCTTTATCACAAACCAACTACTATCCACTTCACTAGTCCTATCCCTCACCTACTACTCCCATCCACCACCTCTATTCCCATCCACTCCCCAACCATTCCCATCTACTCCCAACCACACCCATCCATTCCAAAATTACTCCTATCCACTCTTTACTAATTCCATCTACTTTCCAACTACTCCCATCCACTCCCCCAACTACTCTCATCGACTCCCCAACTGTTCCCATCCGTTCCCCCAACTTCTCCCATCAACTCCCAAAACTTCTCCCATCCACTCCCCTACTACTCCCAACCACTCCCCAAACTACTCCCATCCAATCCCCTACTACTTCCATCTGCTCCCCAACTACTCTCATCATTTCCTCTACTACTCCCATCCACTCCCTAACTACTCCCACCTACTCCTCCAACTACTCTCATCCTCTCCCCAACTGCTCCCATTCACTTCCCCATTACTCCCATCCTCTCCCCAACTGCTCCCATCCACTCCCCCAACTACTCCCATCATTTCCCATACTGCTCCCATCCACTCACTAACTAAGCTCTTTGTTGGGTGAGTCGGTAGAGCCGCGGACTGTCACTGGATGGGCCGGAGTTCAATTCCCCGGCCAGCTGATGAAGAGTTAGAAGAATTTATTTCTGGTGATAGAAATTCATTCCTTGCTATAATGTGGTTCGGATTCCACAATAAATTGTAGGTCCTGTTGCTAAGTAACCAATTGGTTCTTAGCCATGTAATATAAGTCTAATCCTTCGGGCCAGCCCTAGGAGAGCTGTTAATCAGCTCATTGGTCTGGTAAAACTAAGGTATACTTAACTTTTCACTCCCTAACTACTCCCACCTACTTCCCAACTACTCCCATCCACTAGCCCAACTGCTCCCATCCACTCCCCCATTACTCCTATCTTCTCCCCAACTACTTACATCCACTCCCCTACAACTCCCACCCACTCCCCTACTACTCCCATCCACTTCCCCAACTATTCCCACCCACTCCCCAACTACTCCTATCTGTTCCCCCAGCTACTCCCATCCACTCCCCTACAACTCCCATCCACTCCCCTATTACTCCCATCCACTCCACTACATCTCCCATCTACTCCCCTACTCCCATCCCCTTCGATGTGGGACCACCTTGACATGGTGGGGGGGCTCTTGAACCACAGGAATTTACTCCCGGGTTTGAGTCCAAGAGTCTTGTACATTATTATATATTTATTATTTGGACTAATTTTAAGGAATTTTCCACTTTTTGTAAAAATTTATTTGACCTGATAAACAGAAAAAGATAACTTAGCTGCGATTGGGTTTATATCCAAATCTAAATAGCGGGAACTGTGATAGGAGCTTCAACTATCCGATAATGTTTGGACCTGAGAGATATCAGATTGATATCTCAAAGGCGGAACTGTTCTGCAGGGCTGGACCACGGATTCCAGGGGGTTCTGGTTCTGGTTCTGGGGATAGGACTCTCAGGCATTCTAGCCAGTTTGCCCATGTGATTAAGGTGGGAATGATAGTATTCTCGTAATACCTTCGGTCCTAGCAAGCAGGTCTGGCTTACACTTCAGCCACTCTAATCATGTTGTGGGGTAGGGTAGGGACGCGGACATTTGGGAGTCGGTTCTCACTTGTGCCATTGACGGAAGAATGAACTTCATGAAAGGCTAATGATATCTTTTTAAAGTTTTCAGGTTTAATTTCTTTTTACCTCAAATCTTTACAACAAGTAGGAACAAAGAGTCGAGTACCCCTGGGCCCTTTGATGGTATTGTCTCGGCACAGTTAACGACTGCTGGAACCTCCTCCTCTGACAACCTTTGCTTAGAAAAATCCGAGAAACATTCTAGTTTAATTACACTGGAACCCTATGCTCCAGTACAGAGCAAACCAAAAAAAAAAAAAAAAAATAGATATCGTCTTGACCCACCCTTGACTCACTTCGAGTTCCTCTTTGGGCGTGGAAGTTAAGTCAAGGTTTCTAACCTTAGAAACTGACCAAAAAATATCAGTACTCAAGTTGGAAAATTATTTATTGAGCAGACATTCTACGACTGAAATGTCTTTTAGACAGATAAAAGAAAAGACATGACTTATAGGAACCACAACAAAAAGTCAGTCTGAAGAATATCAATAAAAAATGTAGATAATATAAATATGTAAAAAAAAAAAAATCATACTATGAACAGTGTTCAGGGTACCATTGCACTTCCTGAGAATAATAACGAGCCAGTTGAAAAGAAAATATTAGACTCACTTAAAAAGAGATACCCAAAAGTACAGGATTGTGAACTATGATAATCTTCCAAGTAAACAGATGAGTAAACAAATTTTAAGTATTGCAAAAATAGAATTTGAAGGTCAAGATCTACCTCAGAAAATAAAAATTTTAGGCCAAACCAGAGAACTAAGACCATACGTCTCAAAGCTGCTGCAATATCAGAATTGTAGTAAATAAGGACATGCAAAAAAATATTGTCGAAATGCACCTCTGTGCGCGTATTGTGATCTGAAGAACATGCCACACAATTGAAGTACAGTAAACCAAATTGTATAAGTAGGCAAGACCATCATGCAAGGTCCAAAGAAAGTATGTAGTATATATATTACAGAGCTAAAGATATTACAAGAAAGAACTGGAATGTCTGTAAAAGAAGCTTAATTACAATTGCAAGTGAGAGGATTTCAAGATCCGTCTAAAAAACATAAATATTCTTCCATAACAAGAACCAACAATGAAACAAAAATGCATACAGATAGAAATAACGGAGCACAGAAAAGTAAATCTCAAGAAGAAATTAATGCTTTAGAAATAAAAACTAAAATGATAAAGAATAAAGAAACGGGTACAATTTCATCCAATTCATTTGAGATATTAATACAAGTAGGAACACAGGCGGATGCTACTGCAGTAGTAACAAGGGAAGGTGGTGATGGACTGGAAAATAAAGATAACACCACCCAAAACGAAGAAATCAACTATTATTAAAGAAACACCGGTTAAACCAAAGAAAAGGATATGGAAAAAGAACAAAAACAAAAACAAGCTAAGAATATACCTTTATATCCTAAAATAATAGTTAAACCTATGAAGACAGATATCCAAAACACTGAAGAAGTGAAAGAGAACCGTACTATAGATAACAATGATTATGTCTGGGGAGAAGAGATTACTCCATCTCCAGTAATTGGTACAAGAACAAATGAAAAAAGAAATATACATGACAACACTTGTGGATGTAATGATTGTTTCATTGAATTATGCAATAAAAAAAGCACAACAAAAGATGGTTTAACAAACATTATAAGAAATTTTTTGAGATATAGAAGAAAAGAAACCTCGGATTTGAGTACCCATGAAAAAGATTTGCATGTGCATTGTGCACTTAGTATATTATAAAGAAAAACAAATGAGTGTCGCGAGTAAATTATAAAAAAAAATCCAAGTAGATAATACAAAAAAAAAAAAAAAAAGTAAAACTCGACCGCTATAACAAAATATTTTCAATAGCTATATTATACTGTACAATGGAACGTAAATGGTCTACAGACCAGATTACACTTAGGAGAAACACAAAGATTACTAAAAGAATACGAACCAATGATATTATGTTTACAAAATGTCAACAAAACAATATCAACAATAGGTAAATATACTTTAGCATCTACTGTACATCTAGAGAGGAAGAAGGAAATTTAGGTACTGCTACATATACATGTGTACATAAAGTATGTTATGACAAAGTACCTGTAAACTTTAATGACCTGCAAATATCGAGTATTAGAATTCAAATGAAAAACCATAATTATGTAATTTATAGTTTATACAACCAACCCAATAAAAATAACGACATTGGTAAACATAAAGAATTATTTAATAATGCCAAAGAACCTACATTAGTAGTAGGTGATTTTAATGCTCACAACCTGTTATGGGGCTGTAATTATACAACCTCAAATAGAGCAGGAAGTAAAACAGAAAAGTTCATAGATTAAAATGACATGTGCTGTATAAATGATAATGAAATCAGCACATATTTTTCAAAAACACATGGATCGTTTTCTTCAGTAGACTTAACTCTATGTACAACAAGTATAGTAGACAGATTATATTAGAATACAATTGATGACTTGCACACCAGTGATCATTTCCCAATATTAATTTCATTATCACAAAATAATCCCACCAAGCGTGTCCCTCAATATAACATTTATAAAGCAGATTAGGAACGATATGGATTCCACACTAGGAATATCCTCACAATTTGAATATTTAAATGACCATAATGAAACTAATAAGTTTCTTTTTGATTTCATTAAAAATGCTGCTGATAAAGCAATACCAAAATCAAAACGTCGTCCAAGAAAACGCAAAGTTCCATGGTGGTCTGAAAAACTAACAGAATTAATAAAAAATAAAACACCAAATTGGAAGACGATTAGATAATTTGAGTAAAAAGTTCAGTAAAATAAATAAAACATTACCGATATTAGAAGAAAATTTACAAAAAACTGACCATATTATTATTAGAAATTGATACATTAAAACCTCTATATAACAAAATATCTGCAAAATTTAAAGGAGAGGTAATTCAAGGAAGAATCATTTCATGGAGGAAATATGTACCAGACCTCTCTAATAATACTCCCATACAAAAAATATGGGAAAAATTCAGGAAAATAAATGGTGCACATGTTAAATCACCTAGACATACCATAATAAAAGATGGGAAAAGAATACTTGATCCAAAAGAAATAAGCAATATAATAGGTGAAAATTTACCAAAAGTAAGTAGTGACAAAAATTTAGATGAACATTTCCGCACAAAGAAAAATAGTATAGAATTAATTACATATAATTTTTGAAACAATATAATAGAAAATTTAATATGGAAGAGTGGGAATTTGCTCTCTTGAACAACAATAAATCTGCCCCTTAAAGTGACAATATTTGTTTTGAAATGACCTACCATTTAGCACTTTTGGCAAAGTCATACTTATTAGAGTTTTATAACCACCTATGTCTTCGAAATTTATTTCCTGACGAATGGCGTAAAGCTATAATTATTCCTATTAATGTAAACAATTATAGGCCAATTTCTTTAACAAGATTTTATGCAAATTACTAGAGAAAATGGTAAATGCTCAACTAACATGACACATTCGAGAAAATAAAATTTTGACTCCCACTCAATTTGGGTCACAATGTAACAGATCTACACTGGATTCTCTGTCTAACTTGGAAGACCATATACAAAGAGGATTTGAACGAAAAGAAATTACTATACCTGTCTTTTTTGGCAATGAAAAGGCATATGATACTACATGGGAATATGCAATATTAAAAACGTTACATAAAAACAGCATCCATGGACATTTGCCTAGGTTTATCCAAAACTTTCTGACAAATAGAACTTTTCAAGTGAGAATTGATGACCTATTGTCAAGTACATTTCCACTCACACTATTTACTTTAGCAATAAATGATATCAGTAATAATCTACCTATCAGAATTAGAAGTAAATTGTATATGGATGATTTTGCCATATATTATTCAGCATCTCGCTTAAAACTACCAGAGTGAATCATTAATAAAACTATAATAAAAATAGATGAATGGGCCTCATCTGTAGGCTTAAATTTTCTTTACAAAAAACTCAAGCAGTAATGTTTGATAAAAATGAAAAGTGGAAAAAGTGAAGAAATAAATTTAAAAATCAGAAATCCTTGCATACCAATTGGCCAAACAGCATAATTTTTGGGATTAGTTTTTGATACTCACTTGAACTGGAAAGCCCACATAACATACATGAAATCAAAATGTAAAGGAGCATTAAACCTAATTAAAAAATTATCGAACACTACTTGGGGAGCCAATAGACATGCCCTTTCTGTACTGTATAAAGCAACAGTGCTGTCTATCATTGATTATGGAAGCGAAATATATGGCTTGGCATCAGACGCAACGCTGAAAATGTTAGACCCAGTTCATAATGAAGGCTTAGAGTATGTTCAGGAGCTTTTCGATCATCACCAAACTAACAATGAAGAGTGCTCAGAGAATTCAGACAAATGATTCTCCAACCAAAAAATTATTTGGATTAAAAGACGTGTTTATAAACAATCATCCACCTCCTTTCCCAATTAGAGCTAGAAAAGGTCCACATTACGCAGTATACACCGACGGATCTAAGTCACAATACGGTGTGGGATATGCTGCAGTATCCCCAGACAAAACGTATCAGTTCCCTCTACCAGATAATTCCTCAGTATTTACAGCTGAGTTATGTGCAACAGCATCAGCCATAAAAATAATTAAAGACGTCTCATTTAATAATTTTGTGATTGATAGTGACTCCAGAAGAGCTATAGAAGCCATTCAAAGCTATAATAAAAAAAATAATATTGTACAACAAATAAAGTTTTCACTCCATAATTGTATAATAATGGAAAAAATAAATATTGAAATATGTTGGATCCCTGCCCGTGTAGGGATTAAAGGAAATGAGGAGGCTGATAAAGCAGCTAAAGAAGCAGTCCACATGACAAGAGCAAATGTAGACATCCCTATTAGTGACTATATAAGATGTATGAAAACAATCATTGTAAGTAAATGGCAAAATATATGGAATGAAGAACCTGAATATAACAAATTAAAACAGATAAAATCCAGTGTTGGAAAATGGAGTTCATCATATCAGAGAGAGAGAGAGACACACACGCAAGTGATTCTGACGCATCTTCGAATAGGCCATACTCGTTTGACACATGGACACTTAATGAACAGTCCATGTGGCCCTCCTCCCGAATGCCCAGATTGTAAAGTGTTAATAACAGTCAAAACATGTATTGTGTGAATGTCCAAAATATAACCTGCAGCGTTATCAAATTTTGGAAATAGATCAGTGAAGGAAATTTTGTCAGAATCTTCTTTTTCAGCAATACCAATTTTAATGTTCGTGAGGAGCTGTGATTTAATTGATAAAATATATAAAGTAAATAATAAATATACAAAAACTTTTGGGCGTCTGATGAATTTTAAAACAACTAAATTTAAAATTTGACAATTTACTTTAAATTCTAATATATATTTTTAGTGAGTATATATGTTAACATGAGTATAAATGTATTTATTGTGCGAGTGTGTTCCAGTATGAGAGCGTGTACCTTTGTGCAGTTTTTAATTTAATTTTCATTCATTCATCACCATAGCGAATGACCTATTAGGTCCCAGTGCTAGGCTTCTAGCCTAGACCTGTCATTTCATCCTAATCCTTCGGGCCAGTCCAATGAGATCTGATAGTCAGTTCAGTGGTCTGGTTAAACTTTTTCAATAATAATCTTCTTCTTCTTCTTCTTCTTCTTCTTCTTCTCAAATCCCTCACTCTTTCCCATTTTCGACATATGACATAAACCGCTTTCGATTTTGGCAGTGTGTCTTCCTTTGTTTGCCTCCTTATTGAGAAAGAAATGTTTTCTTCAACCTGAAGGAGAGGAAAACGGAACTCCTCATGCATGGAGGAAAAAAGGTTTAGACTCAGTGTTTGTCCTTATCTGGGGATCCCGGATTAGTGGCAATAAATGCTTAGTGTTTGTCCTTATCTGGGGATCCCGGATTAGTGGCAATAAATGCTTAGTGTTTGTCCTTATCTGGGGATCCCGGATTAGTGGCAATAAATGCTTAGTGTTTGTCCTTATCTGGGGATCCCGGATTAGTGGCAATAAATGCTTAAATTAGTCCAAATATTGTTTTGGAGGGGTGGAGATGGGGGATTTTTGCGTTTTATTTCTTAGCGCCAGTGGAAATAAATATAGATTTTTTCTTTCTGGAATTTTGATGGAATTTTTTCCTTATTCTATTGCTTATTTTGTATAGAGGGTGCTTGTGTATAATTTCAAATAAATTGTTGATTTTATGAAAAGCCCTAATGAAGAAACAAGTCCACAGCTATGTAACTGTACAAATATATTTAAAGTCACAGCTCTACAAAGAGTTTTCGAGAATCTCGAATCTGCACGATTCTCCTTTTCCGTCTGACAAGAAGAGGAGGAGTACTAACAAAGAATAAACATAAGACAAACGAAATTGTTTACTGAACAAGGATACTGACCGTTAAAAGAGACTTATATTGGATCAGATAATGCTTTCGTTTTGCGAAAGTTTCCAGGTTGTATCAAGTAATGCTTTCTTTTTGTGAAAGTATCCAGGTATCGTCTTTAGAATTATAAAGGGGAAATAGTCGTATCGGCTGAACTTGCAAAGGACCTAAAGTTCAGACTAACTCGAGAGTAACATTTCAATTAATGCCCAAACATCAGAGCTAACTGAAATCGGACTTTTTCTAGCTGTGATATAACGCTTCTGAGATGATCAACCTTTATAATGCCTTCATCTGAGTTTTATTTCTGCTTTTATATAAAGTTTTTTTCCAGGGTGAAAGAATCCTTTTATATTATGAGTTCTCTATATATCAATTGAAATGAAAATCCCATAAATTAAATTGTTTTTGAATGTTAGATTTTCACAGACAAAAAATTTTTTCACGTCAGCTGTGTATTATTTCATTCTTCCACAGAGATTGTGTTGTTGTATCTAAAACAGGTCTCTTTGAAATTATAAACGGGAAATACCTGTACCGACAGAACTTGTGATATCCATAAAATTCAGATTAACTCGAGAGAAATTTAGAGCAAATTGAAAACACGATTTTCCAGCTGTGATACCAGGTTTCTCTTCCGAGTTCTGACAAGTCGATCTTTCTAAAAAACGCTTTAACCGATTAATGTCAGATTTCGCTTTCCTGATGTTATCTCTCATCGCCTGTTTCATTAAACTCGTCGACGCCAGCGATTTGAAATATCAGTTTGGCCAGAAATTGAAATGTACCAATTTCTGATACACAGAGATGATTGCGAATCGACTTTTAGTGCTGTCTCTCGTCATGAAGAATCTTGACCAATAAACTTCAATTCGCACAAGTGAATTTAGTAATTCATTTTGGTTTTAAATCGGGATTTGAATCGAACCATTATTAATCTCAGGAAGACTCTCAATCTATCATTGATGGAACAGAGGAGGTTATTGGGAGCTCCAATTTTAAGAAATTAGTAACCGGTCTATTGAGTGTGTGGTTCCTACAACCTACATGACAGCTTAGTAGGTGAATACTGTTCGTGTTCTCACTTATTTTTAGATTGTGGATATCTAATTTCAAAGTGAGATTCTCTCTCTCTCTCTCTCTCTCTCTCTCTCACACACACACACACACACACACACACACACATATATATATATATATATATATATATATATATATATATATATATATATATATATATATATATATATATATATATATATATATATATATATATATATATATATATATATATATATATATATATATAATATATATATATATGTATAAAGTGTATTTTTGTGTGTATTTAGGTGTGATACAGTTTTCTATCAAACACCAACAATACATCAGTCATGAACCAAAGCAGCCAGTGCATGGAACTTACAAATAAAGATTTGGAAAACATTAAAAAAACTTTACTTTACAAAATTAGTTGCGTCATCGTGTAAAAGAAACATGACGAAGGAAATAGGGACCTAATTTCTCCCTTCTCTGGGCTCAGGGGAATTTGTAGATGCCAATAGAAAGAGGCGAGGGAATAATAGGTGGGTCCTCTCTCTAAATTAGCTGTGTGAACGATAATACTCTTCAGTCTTGAGAAAGATCGATGACCAAAGTGGTTATGAAGGCAGTAATGAGACCTCCTTACTCACTTTGGTTTCCCCAAGGGGAGGATTTCCTCACTCTACCCATAGTAGTTACCCGAAGGATCTATAAATACGATTTCTGTTTCTGAATGACATTTTTAAAATTGTGTAGCAAATAAACTTTTCCTAAGTAACGAGAATGTTCATGTGGCCTAAGGGAATGATGTTTTTCTTTGATGAATTTCCTACCACATCTAGACATTCAATTTACATCACAGGTAAGCAACGTAGTTCGTTTGCTTATACTGCAGAGGTCCTTTGCTCTTGAAGTAGAATGTTTGCTTCCCTAAGAGACTTTATTGTGGGGGAAATGCTACTTCCACCAAATAAGCACGATTCGTGAAAAGGAATGATCAAGCATAATGCATAATAGTCTTAATCTCTTCTCTTTCACCTCCCCTACAAGTTTCTCTCTCTCTCTCTCTCTCTCTCTCTCTCTCTCTCTCTCTCTCTCTCTCTCTCTCTCTCTCTCTCTCTCTCTCTCTCTCTCATATGCCAGGAGAGAGAGAGATGAGGCAGTTTCTGAATATCAATGATATGATATTTACGAAAGAAAGCGCACAATGAGAAAAATATGGAGAGAGAGAGAGAGAGAGAGAGAGAGAGAGAGAGAGAGAGAGAGAGAGAGAGAGAGAGAGAGAGATGAGACGAGACAGTTTCTGAATATCAACGTTACAATATTTATGAAAGAAAGCGTACCAGCCAGAAACATCAAAAAACCCATCTTTTGTTTCACGATCACGTTGCATACAGATCTTTTCATTCTTGTCTCCGTGCATATCTGTACACACACAAAGAGAGAGAGAGAGAGAGAGAGAGAGAGAGAGAGAGAGAAGGGGAATTTTAGAACACACACACACTCCTGCTTTCCCCAATCGCCTTCGTTGCCAGAGTCATTTCTTTCTTCCTCTTTTGAATTCCTTTCACATCTCGGTCTCCATTATCGACTTCATCAGGGCACATCCATTCATGGCTGATGCTGCTGCTTTTGCATGCGTTACAGGCACATACCCAGACGCGCACACAAACACAAGCACACAAAGCATTCGGTGCTTGTATAGGCTTCGTTTACCTCGGACGATCTCCTCAGAGCGAGCAGATTCTTCTTTTCGGCTTTCGTTGGATGTTGTTGAAGGGACGCTTTGCGATCTTTCTTTGTCTGGTTTCTTTATATTTATAAGTATAGCAGCAGATGAGTTGGTGGACTTGTTGTCTTTGCTGGCTCGTGTGTATATATATATATATATATATATATATATATATATATATATATATATATATATATATATATATATATATATATATATATATATATATATATAGAACTGTTTTTCTTTGAGTATTTTATTATTATGCATTTTCTTTATTTTATGTTTCACATTTTTTTTATGCACCATGAACCAGGATTTAACAAGAACTGGTTGGGTCCTGTGAGGACATTGAATATTTGAGAATGGTGTATTTTACCTGACTGCGTGACATTTATTTTTAGTGATCATGTCCATCGGGCTGATACACTATTTGGTGACCGGAATGCCTGTCACTGGTGATTTTTGTTCTGGGAATTTTCATTCGATTGATTTGAGTCATAGTTTCATTTGATTGTGAGAGACCATAATTTATGACTTAGATTTTGCAGTTATGCTTTCGTTAAATTTCCAGATAGTCTAGTTTTTATAACACGGCATTTAATTCAATGCGCCTCAGTCTTTGTTGGATGCAAGGTGAGAGAGAGAGAGAGAGAGAGAGAGAGAGAGAGAGAGAGAGAGAGAGAATTGAGATGCTCTGCCCGGTCCTGGGGCTGGCCAACGCTACTGAGATACCTCTCGAGGTAAGAATTAACGACCTCTTCGAGGTCGTAATAGGTGGTGGCATCGAAAATAGACAGATAATCAGTAATAAATTATGGGTTATGCTTCCGAAGAGACAACTTACAATAGGTTGTTATATTAGGATCAACAGATAGGTCGACTGTATGAGTGATGTTCGGCTCTGGTAGGGTGGCAATATTGGCGTCCGAGAATAGGTTTTTGATGGTCTAAGACAGTGGTTCTCAACCTGTTTTTTTTGGCCCATGCACTCTTTCACCATGTCATAATGTCACCCCCTCCCACCCTTTCCACAATTGTCTGCCTCAAAAGGTGCATTCTAAATAATATGTATATACTGTAATACTAAAAGTCTTGGTCACAATTTCCCTCTCCCTCCCAACTCTGAAATTCCCCTGTGGGGGGAATTCCCCCCTTGCTGAGAACCACTGGTCTAAGCAATTCTGTTACGGGTGAGGTCTGCAAGATACTGCCTGGTCAGTCTTGCCTATGTGTTTAGTTATGCGTCACGGGCCGGTGTTTATTGCGTTTTTATGGGTGATACTGGACTTTAAGTTATCTTGGGGCGTGTTCGGGGAAGAGTTTAGTGGGCGCAGTGTGTTTAATTGCAGTATCTCGACCATTTGTGCATGTTAAGTACGCGCAAGCGCATTTCTGTGCAGACAAGTGGGTGTTTTTTTTTCTCTGGTGGAAAGATTTCGCACCGTTGTTGTCAGGCAGGAGCGTCCGTAAGCGTTCAGTTATCGCCTTGGTCCTTTGATTTCTTCCGTTGTTGTGTGTGTGTTTTTTTTTTTCAGGAATACGACGCGAATGTCTGTCGTCATATGTTATGATTCAGCGGCATTTTTTTCTGGTGATGATTTTTTTTTTTTTTTGCCGATATTGCATACTTTTGTTTTAAACTTTTTGTTTGTTTGTTTGTTACATACGTACGTGTTTTATTTTGGTCACATGCGTGCACGTATGTAAGGGAGTGTTGTAACTGGGGCCAGAGTTGGGAGTGTATGCTTACTTTGCGATTTCCGCCTTGGCAACTGAGGTCGAGAAGAGGGCGCGTCTCAGAGATTTTGCGCTCAGCGATTTTTCTGTTTGGTTTTGCAAAGGAAGGTGTTGGTGGGAAAAGAGGGAAGACTTTTTGCACTGGGGGAAGGGAACAATTTTTTTTCTTCTCCTGTCTCCTTCCTCGTTCATTTGCATGTCCCATTTTCTTTACTTGGGGGTAGACTTGCGTTTTCTTTCGTGGAGGGTTGACGGTGTGTGTGTGTGTGTGTGTGTGTGTGTGTTTTTTTTTTTTTTTGGTTGCCCTTGAAGACTCGGTGTTCATCTTGACCTTTGCGGTCAGCTGTGCACACGGCCCATCTATGTGTTTTTATTTTTTTTTCCCGTGGGGTTATGAATTGATTGTGGGTTTAAATAATACTTCCTTTTGATTCTGGGGGTTAAATTTTGGAGTAAAGGGATATTAACATTATGGGGTTCTTCTTGCGAGGGGGTTTTTGGAGAGAATCCTTTCTTTTGTTTATAGTTGTCTTTACTATTTTTTTAGTTTTTTTTTCTACTGAGTGGGAAATAAATGTTTTCCTTTTTTTTGAGGGTATTCTTCCATTTGAGTTGGGAAATTTTGCATTTGTGATCAGCTAAGAGGGAGTTAAGCTGTGCCCTTCAGGAGGGGTAAAAGGTTAGCAAAGCTATTTACGAAGGGGAAAGCTGGGAAAATGGCTGGAGGGGACGATGATCAGACTTTGCTCCATAAAATCACACCGGTCAAATCAGGGTTCGTGGACGGTGTTTTTTCGCAACCAGTGCAGATTTTTATTGAGAGTGTTAACAATTTTCTAAATGCTAAGGGGATTAAGGATGACAGGCATTTAGGGAAGCTAAGACTCTATTAGATTTTAATAAAGGTAATTTAGGTCAGCGTTGTCGCAGTCATCAATTCGCCAGGTGCGAGACTTGGTCGGGTCTCCAAGAATTTCTTAGGACACTCTATGGTGCTGTGGAGTGCGGAGATGCAGTCCATGATTTAAAGGGTTTTTTCAAAATCCGGACGGCCCAGAAATCGGTGGTTGAGTTGAGTTCTCAACTATTCGACGACGCGGGAGAGTTTGTGGAGAAATTGAAAGGGCCTCCATGGGCGCTGTTTGACACAATCGCCCTGGATAACCTTCATAAATTTTTGCAATATCTGGGATGTTAAATGATGTCCCTGGTGCTATAGTTCAGTGGTTCTCAAACTTTTCAGCCCGCGACCCCCCAAACGATATTGCTAGAGGCATGTGACCCTCGCCTTTCCCCGAAGTGCTTCTGACACACACACACACACACACACACACAGTACATGCCTATGCCCCGAATCATAAGAACATAATAACAACAAACATGATAAGATAAATGCAAAAAATATACGCATTATAGAGTTAACTAATTTATTACTTGTAGAAAAATCACAATCTTTAAAGACAAAAAATAGGCAAAGCAATACAGTATATTTAAATTTATAGAATTAATGTTAAATCCGTACAGGCACTCGCACTTTGCTAACTGCTTCAGAGAAAAAAATAAGTATGAAATTAGAATTATACCTTTGTTGAAGAAAGCTACTGCAGATAGCATAAATTATGTCAGTGTTTGTAAACTTTAGCACAATAAAGAAAAAATTACTGGTATCTTTATACCAAAATTTAGATATTCAGGCTGGGCTTAAAATGATTAACAAAATAATTATAGCGTTTGACTTGGGTGCTGATATTACAAATTTGCTGAAACCTAAAATCAGCTAATGATCTATAATTCTCATATGAGACAGTATACCCACACAAACATCTAGTAGACTCAAAGCTATTTCATACCCTTTTGGTTTCAAAATCAATATTTTGGAAAATTTTGGAAATTATGTCTGAGATATTTTTTTTTTTTTTTTTTTTGGCTTTAGAAGAACTGTATGAATTTCTTGTGAAATAATTACTTATTTAGTAACTGTTAAAATAAAAGTACAATATTCATGGAAGTTTAATGACAATGATCAATATTTAGGCCCAACTATGGGGCTCCACTAGCAGTGATTAGTTAATTATATCCCTATTCCACAGTGAAAACAGTATTTACACAGGCCTAAGTTTATCATGAATAACTAACATCAATTAGTGAGATACATGGGCCTGCTTTTTTGAGCACAGTAACTCCATCCTGGGTTTGATACCAGAGATGGCAACTCGGAGATCATCCTCCACCCTGAGTCTTGATCGGTATTTGTTTTTTATATAAGTCAGTGCCGAAAAAGTCTTTTCACATAAATAGGTTGATCCAAAAGGATGGATAATCGTGGATATTCCCTTGCAATTGAAATCCAGAACTCATCCAGTGTGGTTGAGCCAAACGATGCCTGTAAAGTCCGATCACTGGAGAGCTCCAGCAGCTCATCCTCCATGTCGGATGATAAGTGATCCCCTGTAGCAGTGAATGGTTGCCGTATCCAGTCATATTGTTGTGGGGTTGTCTCTTTTTGGGAAGTATTTCTTGAAGTGGTCCACAAGACCTTGTAGGTGAGTCGTGATCATTACCTTCACGTTATCGACGCTTAATTCATTCTCCGCCATAAATTCTTCCACCTCAGGAAACATTTCAACACTGCCCCATCAACTCGCACAGCCCATCGTTCCAGCTTCCTTGTAAATGCATCAATTTTGTCAGAAAGAATCAAGATGTTCGTGTTTGGGCCTTGTAGTGATAAATTCAGCAGATTAAGTCTTTCGAATATACAAGACAAATATGCTAGACTTGCTAACCAGTCAGGGTCAGTCAGATAGTCAGCAAGTTGGGACTCAGATTTGATCAGGAACAGGCGCACCTCATCTCGTAGTTCGTACAAGCGGCTGAGAACTTTGCCTCGGACAGCCACCTGACTTCTGTGTGGAACAACAGTGCTTCATGCTCCAGAGCCCATCTCATTGCAGAGTGTGGAGAACAGCCTGGCATTTATGGGACGTGTTTTGATGTAATTTACTATTTTAATCGCAGTTTGAA
This sequence comes from Macrobrachium rosenbergii, assembly GCF_040412425.1. Taxonomy (NCBI): domain Eukaryota; kingdom Metazoa; phylum Arthropoda; class Malacostraca; order Decapoda; family Palaemonidae; genus Macrobrachium; species Macrobrachium rosenbergii. The sequence continues at coordinate 6,776,134 of NC_089755.1, forward strand.
GAACACTGCTTAACTCTGGATTGAGTGCTTTGCTAGCAAGAGCTTCCCTGTGAATAATACAATGTGTAAAATTTATGTGAGGTGCCACTTGTAAAACTTTTGCTTTAAGTCCTTTCCTCTTACCCAACATTGCCCCAGCACCGTCTGTGCACACACCAACACACTGGTCCCAAGACAAGCCCTCCTTTTGTATTTTGGTGTCTAGCTTTGTGAAAATGTCACTACCTGTACAGGTCCCCTCTAGTACAGTGCAAAAAAGCATGTCTTCTTGAAGTTTTCCACCAAAACTGTATCTAATGAATGCAAGTAATTGTGCAGAATTTGATATGTCTGTCGACTCATCTAGCTGCAAAGCATACTTCTTTCCCTTAACCCTCTCAATCAGCTGACACTTAATGTCATTTGAAATGTCATTAATTCGTCGAGTAATGGTGTCGTTAGACAGCGGGACTGTTTCCAGCTCACGGGCCATCTTATTACCATGCATAATCCGACTCATAGTCACTGCACCAGGTTTCATGAGGGTTTCCCCAATGGTATGTGGCTGCTTGGACTGTGCAATTAGGTATGCTACCTCAAATGATGCCATCTGAGCTTTGGCAGAGGTGGTGGTTTTCTGAGCTAGCACTTGTTTTTGACCCTGCAACTCTCCCTCCTTTCGACGGAAAAATTCTATTGGTTTATCAGCATGAGAAGGATGCTTGCTTTGCAAATGCCTTTTCATTTTCACAGGCTTTAAGCTTTCATTTGCAAGTACTTCTGAGCACATAACACATTGGGGTACTGCATCTTATCAATGGTAAAACTAGTGAATCCGAATTTTATAAATTCTGCTTGATATTTCCGAAGTTTGGGTTTGGATGATTGGTCATACTGGGAGGTCTTACCCTTACGTTTGTCTTGCCTTTTATCTATATTTGAAGTAGAACTGGTAGATGGTAGTTCGGAAGGAATCTCATCAGTTGTTTCTGAGACACTGTTGTCAGTATCTGATGTTCCTTCCTTGTTTGCAGTCCTACGAATTATCCATCGCTCCATGTTGCCTAATATGTATATAGCTTGCTATCAAAAATTGTCCCTAAACACACACGAGGCAGCTGTGACTGAGGAAAGACTCACCGTTGACTAACTCGACTCATGTGCCGTCTTGGACTGCTGATAGTAAATGCCATATTGATAATCAGATAGATAAAATATCAATTAATTGTTATTTAAATACCAGATAAATTTGAAAGTATGTATACTGACATTTAGTTTTAAGCATCACGTAATCTGAGACCCTGAGTATCAAGCAAAAGTCAAAATTTTACTGTAAATTGGTGATGCATTGTTATTAAGCATCTGGCAACTGGTCACGCTCATTCACTGTGCGCCAACGGAGCTCAGGACTGGAAAACGGACAGGTACTGAACGTGTACGAGTGTAAATTGACAGTGAGATGGGAGGTGACATCTCGGTTTTGTACGATGTTTCTAGGAAATGTAGGTAAAATATTGGAACTATTGCAAGTATATTGTATAATACAATGTAATGCGTGGAAAAAATTATGAATAATAGTTTAACACTATCAGTGGCTAGATATATAAATATATTATATTTATTGTTTTTTTATTTGCTTATCAACTAATCAGTTACTGATTTCATCAGTTGATTTATTTATTCATTAACTAATCTATTTATCAATCAATCAGTTTATTTACTTATCCATTAATTTTTTACATTTTATATATTCATTTAATTACTTATTTTTTCATTCATTTTTGTTTGCATTTATCTATAAATGTGTTAATTCATTTATTTATCTATTTAACTATTCAGCTATTTACTTATTTTCCCTTTTGTATATCTTAAATTTATTCGTTTATTATTTCATAATTACTATTGTATTTCTTTATATGTTTAGTTTGTTTTATTTAAATATTATGTATTCATTTACCCATACATGAAAGTCCATCAGCTTTAATAATTTTGCTTCGTTTTTATAGTTAACAGACTCGTTTGTTAAAGGAAAAATAAAATGACAAAATATGAGTAAGTTACGGCAAAACTAGTATGCTATTAGCGAGGAATATCCTACTCGTATGAGAATCACGCGGACTGACGGATATACACCCTTGCTCAGAACTGTCAAAAATAGCAAAAAAAGACGTTTATGTTTGATAAATCATACCTTCCAAAACTAATAATGCTAGCTTAAAATCAATGACACTACTGCATAGAAACTTAGTCCCAGCGCAGCAGTGGGGAATCACTAGTGTGTAGTATTTAGTTTAGTTTTTGCAAAGGCCCATGGTGTTACTATTGTCCCACCGGCTCTCTTTTTCAGTGTTATTCTTAAAGATGCGTAACAATTCGTAACTAGTTACGGTAAATGACAAAATATAAGGTGTATATATATATATATATATATATATATATATATATATATATATATATATATGTATGTATGTATGTATGTATGTACATACATACATACATACATATATATATATATATATATATATATATATATATATATATATATATATATATATATATATATATATTTGTTGTACTAAAATATAAACATTTGGTTTATTATTGATTTGAAATATTTTAGCAGAATTATTATGATTTAGCCTTAAAACTAAAGTTGACCATAATACTATTTTTTTGCTTACTTATATTTATATTTTCTTAACATCATCTCAACCCCCAAAAGCATTTGGCGACCCCAGAAGTCATGACCCCAGTTTGAGAACCACTGCTTGATAGTTTTGACAAAATTATAGACCTTATGTCTGATGAGGCATTAATTTTTTCTCAGGTTCGTAAGCATATGTCGAAATGCCCGACGGTTGATAGTACGTTTTTTGATGGAGTATCAAAGAAACCGTCACAAGGGGATTCAGCCTTTGCTCTCGGCGGTCGTTGTGCGAGAACTGAAATTGACAGAGAGCCTAATGTAGCTTCCAGTGGCCTTTTTGCCATAGTTGATGGCAATAGGAAATTGTGGACCAGACGCCACAGTTTCGTTGTTTTAATTGTAATATGCAGGGACACATTAAGAGGCTTTGCTGAGTTAAGTATTGTGCCAGTTGTAAGAGTTCTGATCACCCTTGGCAGTCTTGTCCGTCTCTTAAACGGTATAATGTTAGACCTGCATTTCAGGTTTTTACTAACTAAGATAAGAAAGCTCCTCAAGGGGGTTCTCAAGGGGATCTAGTGATCGGCAAAAATTTTAGGGAGGCCGATCAGTCACAAAGGAAAGGGTGAATTTTTCCTGTCATATAGGACTTCTAGCTGAGGCCCCGAGCCGAAGACAATTGTGAGAGGGTCTGTGCATGGTGACAGTGTCTCGGGATTTATGGATACCGCTGCGTCTGTTACTCTGATGAATTATGATTAATGTTGATCGATGTTTTCCGACTGATGTTTGAGACCTACTGAAGAGACAGTGTGTGATGTTCAAGCAAATAGGTTGAGTGTTTTGGGTTGCACGGGCATTTGTTTGTCCTTGGGAAGTAAAGTTTTTATAGAGCCACTTTTGGTTTTACGAGGGCTTCTTTGGGGAATACATTGTTATTGGGTCATCCGGCGTGCCGGCAAAACAGAATCACGGTTCATACAGGGGTAGGAAGTATAACTGTTGGGGGTACCTGGGGGTTTTCGTCCCGTACGAGGAAAGTAATAAGATTAAAGGAGATCATGATAAGGGACTGGGTATTGATAACGGTTTACGGGTTAATACTAAATACGTTTCTGAGGGAAGAAGTGTTATAAAGGTATTTTATCTGAAGATGTGATTTTGGGCCCAGGTAGGTTGATCTGGTGAAAGTCCGAGTGAAAGATGTGAAAATGCCCAGACAGGGGTGTGCGAGAAGCTCAAGGGGATAGTGAGTATAGTTTCTATAAGCAATGTGTCTGATGCAGGGGTTACTTGGGTAGAATGACTGAACTGTAATGATTCAGTTTGGAGATATCAGAAGGACACATATGTGGTAGATTTTGAAGATTGGGTTGATGACAATGGAATTCAGTTGCTATTGTAGTGGACAACAATGAATTTTCAGAGGCAGAATTGTAGGTTAGTAGACAGATTTTTGAGGATCATTTAGCTAATGATTATAAAGAGTATATAGAGGGTGGAAAATGTTTTGGCTGAGTCTGCAGGTATTGTCGCTCTTAAAGGGGATAAGTTGGTGTTAACTAATGTATTAGAACGCAAGGTTAATATGGAGGATGAGACTAAGCCTATTTTTGTCCCTTCATACAGGATTCCTTTTAAGATTAGGGAACAGGTAGAGCAAGAGGTCAATAAGTGGGAAGAGGAAGGTATAATTAGGCAGTTACTCACCTTTAATTTTCCATTGTTAGCAGTGCCTAAGGAGGATGGCTCAGTACGTGTGTGGATTTTCGTAAGTTGAATGATAAGTTGATCCCGGACCGCTACCCTGTGGCATGTTTGCTGGATTTGTTTGTAGAAATCGGGGGTAAAAATATCTACACTTCAGTTGATCTGATGCAGGGGTTTTTGCAGGTTCCTCTTAGCGAGGAGAGTCACAAGTATACTGATTTTTCTTTGCCGAAGGGACATTATGAATTTACGCAGATGCTGTTTGGTTTGTTGGGTAGCCCTAAGACTTTTACAAGATTAACAAATACAGTTTTGCATGGATTGTTAGAGAAGTCTATTTACGTCTATATGGACGACATCTTGATTGCCACTGAATTTGTAGAGGAACATTTAAAGGTCCTTAGGATAGGTTAGCGGGTTTGAAAATTGAATTAGCCAAGTGTAATTTCTTGAAGAAGCAGATAGATTCGGTTCATATGGGTTGTCATACTCCTAAAAATAAGAAGCAGATTCGTTCTTTCTTGGGCATGGCGGGATTTTTCCGTTGACAGACGTATCGAGGGATGGTGTGCAGTTTGTGTGGGGTGAGAGGCAATAGTTGGCCTTTCAGAAAACTAAAGAGGCTTTAATGAGTCCCCTGGTGCTGAAGTTTCTATATTTCAAGAAATCTTTCACGTTGGTGACAGATGTCAGTCACGATGGCATAGGAGCTTGCCTTATGCAGAAATTTGAGGGTAAATTGCATCCTATCTCGTTCTACAGTAGGAAGTTTAAGATGCAAGGGAGTAATGAGATGTCTATGCGTACGACGGACAAAGAGGCATTTGCGGTAGTGTCTAGTTTGGTTCATTTTAAGATGCTATTGTTGGGCAACAAATTTGAGGTTATTACAGATCATAAGCCGTTGTTCGATCTTTTTGATAACCCTGATCTTTCTCCTGAGAGAGCTAGGTGATTTTCTACAATTAGAAATTTTGACGCCAAGCTTAGGTATATTGAATAAAGGTAGACATAATGCTGTAGCTGATGCCCTTAGTAGGATTTTTTATGATTCAGTTGGTTCTCGTGTATGTTATGTATGTGGGGATTGCGTTGACTGGGATATTAGTTTAGTGGAGGCTAAACAGGATGAGGATGAAATCTTGGCAGAAGCAAAGGCATATCTTAGAGGAATTGGTTAGAAAGGGTTATGGGTTGCCTTTTGTGGGTCTAGACTCAGAGTTAGAGGATAATTTGTTAGTTAGGAAAATTACATATAAACTGAGAAATAGTGAGGCTAAAGGAGACAACACAGACAGTTGTCCCAAAAACCCTAGTACATACAGTTTTGGATATTGTTCATTGTAGGTTTGGTAGACCACGTTTGGGTATTGAGAAGATGTATCACATTGTATGAGGGAAGTTTTTTTTTTTTGGAAGAACATGCTCACATCACTGGAGGATTTTGTGAGGGGATGTTGAATTTGCAATGCATGCAAGCCAGCGAGGGGTACTTCGTGTAAATTGAGTTCGTTTCCTATCCCCAGTAGACCCTTCCAGCGTGTCCATACGGACATACTTTCCAATTTCTGAGTCTGGTCATGGGTACAGACGTTTGTTGTTTATTGTGGACGCATCAACTAGGTTTATAGAAAGACTTTCCCTTTGAAGCATAAGACAGCGGAGGAGGCAGCAGTTGCGTTTTTTGAGGGGTTTATTTGCCGTTATGGGGTTCCTGAGATACTTATTACAGATAATGGAAGGGAAATTGTTGATAAGACGTTAGTGTCTCTTGCAGAGGTTATGAGAATTCTGAAAGTAACTATTATTCTGTATAGACCAGAAGCCAATGGGTTATGTGAGCAGACCAATAGGAAGGTAATTGAAGCTCTCAGAATCACTGTAGGGCGTACTGATGTGAATAAGGATCGGTATATCACACAGCTTTGGCATAGCATTAATTATTGCGATGTCTCCCTCTGAGGCGGTCTTTGGTTATCCAGCATGAGGCGCGTTCAATTTGTTATCCATTCCGTCTCGTTGTGATGATACTGATAGATCGTTGGTTTCTACTGCTAAGGAGAGATACTGTATTGACGCCTTGCTAGGAATCTGGAGTTGAAGACGCAGGAAATGGTTGATAGGAGCAATTTTAAGTCTGATAATGTTAAGGTTGCTGTTGGTGAGTGGGGTTTTGTGAAAATAAATATCAGGAATCAGCTGAATTATACATTAGGGCCTAAGATTGAGGGTCCATTTCGGGTTGTGGAAATAAAGATGAGGAATAGGTTTGTTGTTTGAGACAAAAAAAAAAAAAAAAAAAAAACAGGATTGTCCAAGTTGATATATATATCTAAGATCAAGAGGACAGCTTAAAGGGAAACATATAGGTTAATTTCTTTTTTTCTCTTCTTTTTCTTGTGTACTTTTATTATTTTTTATTTTTTTTGCCGGTTTCCCAGGAACTTAATTGGGGGTTTTTAACGTGGGAGGACGCTTGTCCATAGAGTTTTATGGATTTTGGTTGTCTAAATTTAGTCTGCTTTGTTGTGTTTTTTTCCTCTCTCTCTCTCTCTACGCATTGGCGGCGATTTAGTGTAATTTGTAAGTTTTTTTTTTTATGAAGTAGTTTACTGGTCGTCTTTTTCGCGCTTTTTTAGGGTTCTATCATTTTTTTGAGATAGTTAATGTTAAACACGACGCAGAAGTCCCGTAGAGTTTATGGAAATTTTAAAGTTTTTTTGGGGGGGAGTGGAAAGTTTTATATTATATTGTAATTGCCTGTTTGGGGGTTTTGTTCTGATTTACAGGGGCTGGTTTTTCTTATTTTAACATGTGCTACAGTTTTATATATTCAGGTGGTGGTTGTTGGTTTTGACGTTGTCAGTATTCATATTTCATGGATGAGGTTTCGGTCTCTTTTTTTTTTTTTTTTTTCTCTTGAAGGTATTGGAGTCGATTTTTATGAATTAGGTTTTTCAGTGGTTTTATTCAGAAGTTTTGTAACGCATTCAGTTTTAGTACATTGATTTCGGGTTAGTGGTATTAGATGGACAGTTTTCCAGTCTGTAGCTGTTTGGTTTTGGAAACAATTGTTTGTTGGTCTATGACAACCTTTTTGCAGTGACAGTTTGTTAGTGGTAGAGTTGATGTCTTCTTTTTTATTGACCAACGACATGATTGACTTACGTTATACACCAGTTCCTCATAGCACTGCCATAGAATGGCTTCTATGAGCCACAACTGATACACTTTGGATATGGGAGCCATCTGCTTTGCGCCTTTAAGCTTCGACGCCTTCGCCTTCGTGAGAGGATCCATAGCCATTTTGGTGACAACGGGCAGGACATCTACAATCACCGTCTTTTGGTCAGAGATGTCCGTTTCTACGCAAAGAATTTACATGCACCACACTCGTCATGGGCTTGTGCAGTTGCAGGCCATCCAGGAAATTAGCTCAAGATGTGAAGAGATGCTCTCTGCAATGAACAGTTCATTAGAATTACAGCCGCGACAGTGGTGGTTGTTTGTTTTTTAAGTTTAGACACGATAGACATTGGCTGCCCAAAGGACAAGAAGCAGCCTTCATATGTAGTGTATATTGTTTTTGATGATTTCTGAGGCAGCCCCGAGCGAACTTTTATTATGTATATTTTTTGGTACCTGGGCGACGGCGTCCAGTGGTATGTGGACCGAGCTCCTATTAAGTATACGCATGGCAGGTATTTTTATGTCAGCGTTTATACAGGTGCATGAACTTAAGCTGACTAATTGCTGTCATGTGCAAGCCCCCTGCCCATAGCAAATGGTTTTTATGTTGGCGTTAACATTTCTCGCACATAGAGACAGTGAGAGTTCGCTCACAATTTTGGAAAGCTGATTTCAGTATTCAGCGGATATTCAACTCACCTGATGCATTGCTTCCGGCCATGACCAGGAGCTTGGGAGTAACCTGTTCAAGTGATGAAAATTTTGTTATACCTGTGTGTTCAGAAGACTAGTTCACATGTGGTCAGGCCACCTATGTCA
>NC_089755.1:6786977-6824477 GCF_040412425.1 Macrobrachium rosenbergii
TCTTTAAAAAATAGTACAGTTTCAATGCTCTCTCTCTCTCTCTCATCTCTCTCTATCTCTCTCTCTCTTAAAAATCCTTCAGAATAAATCTCTCTCTCTCTCTCTCTCTCTCTCTCTCTCTCTCTCTCTCTCTTTCCTTTTCATTGGTCTGTTTATATTATCTCTGTGAGATCAACATCTCTCTCTCTCTCTCTCTCTCTCTCTCTCTCTCTCTCTCTCTCTCTCTCTCTCTCTCTCTTCTTATCAGTTTATAATAAAAACAGTAGGACCATTAACACTAATGGAAAAAAATAGTTGAATTAGTCTGTTCAAATAAAACAGTAGGACCACCTGAATAAATTTATCCCTGTAGTTTCCAACAACTGAGTCACATCACAACCTTCCCGGTCTGTCTGAAGAGGCTGCTCTCCTTTATAAACGTTCTAATGGAACATTTGCCCAAGCAAACGTTTCTAATCCTCTGTAACTTATTCCAGAGACCAGCCTGAATATTGCATTACACGTTCTCACTGTCCGTGCAATAATGAGATCTCATTTTTCATAATAAATTGAAGGATATTCTGAGGTTTAAATGATTTACTGTAAGGTTGCGTCATTGTTAAGAAAGTTCTTTTCTGCTGAAACTGAAGCTCTGTAAGTTTTGGAAGCGTTATTATGGGTCTTTCTGATGAAGCTTCATTATGAAAGATGGCAAGAGTTGGACTTAAGACTGGCGGGCGGCTCTGTAAAGTAGTCACTGTGACGTCATCCTGTTCCTTGTTGCTGATTGGCTGGTGCATCCTTGCTCTAAACTGTCTCCTCTGTGCTGTGGTCGAGGTTTCAGATACTATATTATAATTCAGGTGGCATGTGAATGAAGATCTTAATCATCCACATTAGAATTTATTACAGTTGTTAAGTAAAAAGTATGAAAAAAGCCAAAGAACAAGAAGGAAGACTGTTCTCTCTTATTCCTTGCTATCAGCACACAATAACATTACTCTCGATGCAATGTCCGATAATTTTGACCAATTAAAACTATGAGAATAGCACTGTATATTAATCGTTAAGGCAATGGCCGTGTTCCCTTTATACTAAGCAGTATCCATGTTGTTTCCATAGCGATATTTTCATGTTTCACCTATTTTTAAAGGACTACAACACTAAGTCTAGCGATCCTTTGAAAACTAAGTGTGAAGCTTTTCATTTGATTTTTTGCGCGCAAATACAAACTTCACATCAAATACTTTAACAGTAGAAAAATTATTTCCAAATTTCAGCACTACCTCGATGTGGGACCACCTGGACGTGGTGAAGGGGCCGCTTGAACCCTAGGAATTTGTTTCCGGGTTTGAGTCCAATAGTCTTATATATTATTATATATTTCTTTGGGCAAATTTTGTGGAATTTTCCGCTTTTGTTAAATTTATCGGACCTAATAAATAGGAAAAGATATCATAGCTGCGATTAGGTTTATGTCTGAAGCTAAATAGTGGGAACCTCTAGTAGGATCATCAACTACCCGGCAAAGTTCGGACCTGAAAGATATTGGATTGATATTTCAAGAACAGAACTACTCTTTAGAGCTGGACCACAGATTCCAAAGGGGTCTGGCTCTAGGATAGGACTCTCGGCATTCCATCCAGTTTGCCCATAATATGATAAGGGTGGAGATGATTTTATTCTTGTAATACTCTTGGTCCTAACAAGCGGGTTTGGCTTGCGTTTGGGCCACTAATCGTGTTGTGCCATCCCCTGTGGGGTAGGATAAGGACGCAGACATTTGGGAGTCGGTTCTCACTTATGCCATTGGTGGAAGAATAAACTCCATGAAAGGCTGATGATATCTTTTTAAGGTTTTCAGGTTTATTTTTATTTTTTTTAATTTTTAAACATTTTTTCTCCAGTCTTTATGAATAGTGGCCATAAGTATTTGAGTACCCCTGGGCCCTTTGATGATGTTTTTGTGCAGATGACGACGTCTGACAAGGCCTCGAAACAATGACCCTCCTTATGACTTCTGGCATGGAAACAGACTATCCCCAGGAAATCTCAGTTAATCAAGAGCAGCGGTAGTTCGACAAGGGACTCTGCTACTGCCTCTACTGAAGATAAAATATCAGCAAAACATTGTGTTGGAAAATTACCAAATGTTAAGAATTTGTGAGTGCTTTGTGTAATAAATATACCAGTCCAGTGCAACTATGAAACTATTTTGACAACTTTCCACCCCTTTGGAACCATACTTGAAATCCAGATGAACTTCCAAGAAGTAGAGTTAAAATGGGAAGCATGGGTTACTTTTCATAAAAAATGAAGATGCCATAAAGGCTAGTAGTAACATCAATACCGTGCAAATAAATCAGTCTGTTATAGGAGGAGCTTTGACAGATAAAGTACCTAAAAATTTGATATATATGTACCATCTGAATGGGTTCAAGATACCCTTCAGAAAACACAGGGTAATACTCCATCCAGGGAAGCCCTTTGTTGGCCGACTCGGTTGAGCTTCAGATGGTCACTCGATGGGTCGGAGTTCAATTCCCGCGGCCAGCTGATGAAGAGTTAGAGGAATTTATTTCTGGTAATAGAAATTCATTTCTCGCTATAATGTGGTTCGGATTCCACAATAAGCTGTAGATCCCGTTGCTAAGTAACCAATTGGTTCTTAGCCACGTAAAATAAGTCTAATCCTTCATAGGAGAGCTGTTAATCAGCTAAGTGGTCTGGTAAAACTAAGGTATACTTAACTTAACTCCATCCAGGACTCCCAAGCCTTCTATGTGGCTAGTTGCTACAGCTAAGGAGGAAAACTTCAGTTATTATAAGTTCTGCAAGAACTCCAGAGAAAGGTGGGAGAAGTAAAGAGTGGAGATATATCTAGGTTTGGGAAAGGTACAGTGCTCATGCATGCTAAATCAAAAACTCAAGCTCAAATGCTATCTGTGATGACTCCTTCTGGGCATGATATGATTAAAGAAATCAGACCCCACCTGAATTTTAGTTATGACCGAGGTGTCAGTTTTGATAAAGATTTATACGAGTTCACGGAAAGTGAAATCCTTGAAATGAGGTCATCAACAGTACAGAAAGTAAAAGAGACGTCTATTGCAAATACAATAATTTTGATCTTTGAAGACCCTAATGTTCTCTCCCATGTAAACTTTGAAAATGAAAGAGTTCAAGTAAGACCCTTCCTCCCAAAACCTATCCAATGCTTTAACTGTTTCGAGTTTTGTCATTCTTCAAGAGTGTGTAAGTACTCAAAAGTTGGTATAAATTGCTCCGCCCTTGATTGTGGTGCATGTTCTAAAACAAAAAAGTTTAGTAACTGTCAGCTCAACCATAAGGCTAATGATAAAAATTGTGAAGTTTATAAATATGAACAGTCAGCAACAAATAAAGCTAATGCTGAACATATAAGCATTAGATATGCCAAACAACAATTGGGCCAATCAAATAGCATATTCACCAAGAGCTCTAAACCCACTACCCCTTACTACCACAAGGGGACCAGTGGCGACTCCTTCTCCTGCAGTAGGTTTATCAACCCCTGTGGTAGAGGCCCAGGTATCTGGGTCAGGTGCTCAGTCACTGAATGCAAGAGCACATTCCACCAAAGCAGACAAGCTGTCTGTGGTTGGTAATGAGTCTCTGCCAGATAATGAGGCTCTCCCGTCATCTCTTCCATCTCCTACTTTTAAAGTAGTAAATCTTTCACAGGCAGAATCTCTGCCTGATCTAATGGAGTCGGAACAATTAAGAAACCCCAAGAGAGGAGAGACTCCTTCAGGTTCTCCCCCATGTACTCCAAATAAATTTGCTTCAATATATAACAGCTGTAGTGTGCTTAGCTCAAGTGAAGCAAGTACTTCAATGGAACCTAAAAACCAAGATAAAGGAGATGGCTCAAATTACAACTGCAGATATTTATCATCCTCCTAAAGAAAATCAAACTAGGAGAAATAAAGATCACAAGGGTAATCACAGAACACCATCTATTTCCAGGTCAACCAAAGAGGGAAAAAGAAAGGCTTTTAAATGTAATTCATAATGGCTCTATTCAGCATCCTACAACGGAACCGTAAAGGATTATGTTCCCATGCTGAAAATCTCAAGGTCTTCTTAAGAAAAACTGAACCTTGTGTAATTTGCTTGCAAGAAACTCAGTTAGGTCCAGAGAAGTTCAATCCTGGACTTAATTATGGGATCTTCACCTCTCCCCCTCCAGTGGGTGACCGAGCACATGGAGGAGCTGCTATTATTGTGAACAAATCCCTGGAATGCTTGCTTGTAGCCCTCAATACAAATTTACAGGCTGTTGTTTTTAAGATCATATTAGACAAGCAGATTACTGTGTGTTCCATCTACTTGGATCTAACTTCTCAAGCGCTGATGTCCAATAACTAATTGATCAACTGCCCCAACCAGTTTTTATTCTTGGTGATTTTAATGCATACTTTAGATAATGAAGGTAAAATTATAGAAGACATTATTAATAATAATGATATTGGACTTTTAAATGATGCTACTATGACTTACCATAATATATATTTTAATTCTTACTCGGCTGTTGATCTGAGTATATGTTCCTCTGCAATAGCTTTAGATTTTATTTGGTCAGTAAATGAATTTTTAAATAGCAGTGATCACTATCCCATTCTTTTAAAGTATGCCAGAAATACCCCTACAGAAATGCCACAGAAATGGAAACCATTAGAAGCTGGCTGGGAGAAATATAAGAAGGAAATCAAACTAGATAAGCCATTTGAAACTTTCAGCAACCACATAAAAGCATATGATTACTGGACAAACACTGTTTTAGTCGTGCAGAATCTTCTTTTCCAAAAATTACTGACAAGACAAGGAAACCAACTGTGTCATGGTGGGACAAAAAAATGTGCCACCTTAAGAAAAATTACCAGGAGATGCTACAAGAAGTACAAACCAAGTGGCACTCCCACTGATAAAACAAATATCAGCGAGCCATGGCAAAACAACGCCGATACTTTTGTAGTGCCAAGAAAGACTCTTGAATTTATTATATAAATGGAATTAACTCGAAAACACCAAGGTTTGTACGGAAAAAGCTATGAAAACTTGCAGGGAAGTCTGTGTCACCAAAAACTCCCTCTTTAAGAGTAGGAAATAACCTCGTCAGAAACCCTTCAGATGTAGCTGAATCACTGGGTCAACATTTCTCCAATATTTCTAGCCCTAATAACTATTCTAGTGAATTCCAAAGAATCAGGAACACTCAGGTCAATCAGAATCTATCTGGTGATGACTGGGAGGTATACAATGCAAAATTTTCTCTTCAAGAACTATATGAAGTGCTCTCTTCAATGGATGACACTTCTCTGGTGAAGATACTACTTAATATATATAATGCTTATGAAGTTACCTGAAGAGTCCAAAAGCTACCTTCTTAAGTTTATTAACAAGATCTGGGAGACTGGGACCATGGCGAGATCCTGGAAAATTTCCGTCGCAATCCCAATTTCAAAACCAAATAAAGATCCCCAACAAACTACAAGTTATAGACCTATAGCACTAACAAGCTGTGTTTGCAGGTTAATGGAAAAAATTATAAATTTTTGCTTGGTATGGCACTTAGAATCAAATAAGCTTCTCTCTCCTTTCCAATTTGGGTTTTTAAAAAATAGATCGAATCTCGACCCACTTATGAGACTCTCAACCAAATTCAGCAGGGTTTTGTCAATCAGTGTCAGACAACAGGCGTCTTCTTTGATTTGGGAAAAACCTATGATACTACTCGGCATTATAGAATTCTTAAACAACAACAGAAAATGGGTATTAAGGGCAACTAAATTCGGTTTATCCATTCCTTCTTATCAGAGAGATTTATAAAAGTTAGAGTTCGGAAATTTCTATCTTCCCCCTTTAGACAAGAGGAAGGTGTTCCACAAGGGAGCGTTCTCAGTGTGACCCTCTTTGCTGTTGCCATAAATAGCATCTTGGATGAAGTTCCAAGGCCTGTTTGAGCTTCAGTGTTCTTGGATGATTTGGCAATTTACTGCACTAATTACGACGCTATCTCTGCATGCCGATATCTACAGATAGCTGTTGATTCTCTCTCCAAATGGGCCAAGCTAAATGGGTTTAAATTCTCAGCCATTAAGAGTGTTGCTGTCTGCTTTTCAAGGCGCAGACGTCAAGAGGTTAAACCTAGTTTAAAACTCGAGGAATCTATTTTGGGAATGACCTTTGACTCAAAACTACTTGGGCCAGACATATTGATAACCTTTAATGAAAAATAAAAGAATTTTCTAATCTTTTGAAAGCAGTCTCTGGATATGAGTGGGGAGCTGACAAGAAATCGTTATTAAGACTTTATGATGTACTTTTATAGATCAAAACTAGAATATGGATGTCAGATATTCTTCAGCGTGTAAAAGTAAACTTATTGAGCTCAATATTGTCCATAACATGGGATTACGAATTTGTTCCTGTGCATTCTGAACATTACCTGTCAACTGACACTTGCCTTATGACAGGAAGAACTGGGTATGTGTTACTTAATGCGCATTAAAAGCAGTACTGAAAATCCTTCAGATAAGGTCATTCACCAACTTGACAAAAAAATTTAAACCAAGGTCATCTGTTCCTTTCCAGTTAAGGTTGCATCAAGAAGTAAATAACGACGTGTTAAAAAATCAGAATGTTTCACAGCTGGTTGCCTCCAGATTCCCCCCATGGCTTATCCCTAAGGCAAAAGTTTGTAAAAAAATAATGACTCAGAAGAACCTTACTGATGAGATGGCCAAGAATTTATTTTTAGAACACGATGTAACCCATGTCGATGCATATAAGATTTATACAGATGGTTCCAAGTCGAGAGAGGGAGTTGAGCCAGCTGTAATTACAGAAGATTCTTATAAGGCAGCAAAGCTAACTCCTTCAGCTTCGGTATATACAGCAGAGCTTTCTGCAATTAATAGAGCATTAGCTATTGTTCATCGCACCGACAAAAAGATATTTGTAATATATTCGGATTCTAGAAGTGTTTTGGAAAGTCTAAATGGCCGCAATTCATCCCATCCTTTGATTTTCAAAGCTGATGAGTGGCTTTTCGAATTTCTTGCAAGCACAAATCTGTTTCATTCTGCTGGGTTCCTGCCCATGTGGGGATCAAGGGTAATGAAAATGCTGCTAGAGAAGCAAAAAGGATATGTAATCAAAGATCATTGGATATCCATGAAGCTCCATATGTTGACATGAGGGCTCCTGTCCGAAGCTATATACGCTGCAAATGGCAGGAGAGGTGGTTCTCAAACCTCCTTGCCACAAATAAGAAACTGAAGGCAATCAGACCTTTCCTGAATTTTTGGCGCTCTTCATTTCATAGAGATAGGAGGATTGGAATTGTTTTAACGAGACTTCGTACTGGTCATTCCCGATTGGGACAGCTTTATTCTTGATGGAAGTGATGCTCCAGTCTGGGCTCGTTGTGGCAGTATGTTGACAGGTGGGCACATTCTGGTGTCTTGTCCAACATATGGTGCTGCCCGCAGGAAATTTGGTCTTTCAGGGAAGCAACTTGCATATATTTTAGGAGACGATGTTGATATCGACAACCTTGTAAAATTCTTAAAAGAGATTGATGTATATTCTAAAATTTAACTTGTTTTATTATCTAATTCTACCAATTATCCTAATACATCTAAGCATATGCACTTATACTTTTATTTGTATTTTAATTTTTTTATTCCTTTTACATTTTTATATTTTATTTTTTTTATATATATATATATATATATATATATATATATATATA
The DNA here is from genome assembly GCF_040412425.1 of Macrobrachium rosenbergii. Classification (NCBI taxonomy): domain Eukaryota; kingdom Metazoa; phylum Arthropoda; class Malacostraca; order Decapoda; family Palaemonidae; genus Macrobrachium; species Macrobrachium rosenbergii. Next base: position 6,794,755 of record NC_089755.1, read on the forward strand.
TATATATATATATATATATATATATATATATATATATATATATATATATTGAATATGGTTTTACGTTGTCACTCCCTGTAGGTTATCATCAATTTCATTTACATTTCATTATTCATTAAGTTATTTATTTCATTTCACCACGGCACTGAATGACCAAAAAGGTCCCAGTGCTTGGGCTTGTCCCTAAATTTCATAATCCATCCATCCATCCAAATCTCAGCAACGCAGGTAATATAATATTTTGACGCTGGTCTATATTATTTTGGTGACTGTAAACAGTTTCTGCAATTACACAGAAATTAGGCTGAAATGAAGCTTTTGACTCCTATTTCCTGTGTAAGAGAAAAGAAGCACTTTCTCTCCCCAAAGGATCTGCACAAAATGGCGCAAGAGGAACGAGGGAACAGATTGCCTGAGTCAACGGACCAAGTGTTTGTTGTTCCAAATGAAATTCCTTCTGAGCAGCTTTGCCGCAATGGCGCTGAATGCCTTCCTGCTGAAGGAGGCGGAATTTGCCTAACCAAGTTTCTAGCAATGGGACTCTGCCATTTTGAATTATACTTTTGGAAACAGATCTATGAAAAATGCTTTCTTTGTGTCTCTTGGTTGGAGGTATTGTGAAAGGTAGCTGCATAAGTTTTAATCTAAAAGTACCACTGAAACGACTGCAAAGGTTCATTTCAGAGTAATTGGATCTCAAGTTGACGAGAAGCTTAATCGAAAATGTTTATAACTACCAAATCAAAAACTGCTGCAAACCAGTACAACAATTATCTTTAAAGGTTTGTCTATGCACCAAGAAAGCTGCACAAACTGTTTTACTGCTCCAATTTTCTGGCGGATAAGAAAGGGATTATTGAAAGAATCCTGAAGCTAAGTATTGAGAAGAAAAGAGCAAGACGCAATGAATTGTCTAATCAGGGTCTCTCATCTCATCTCCGTAACTTGGAGACCCGGTGCTCTTGGCAGGTATCAGAGGAAGCCTGAAAAGTGACACCTTTCCTCTCTGGTAAACAGAACAACGCAAGGAATAATATCTGTAGAAGACACAGATCGGGGAAACTTTTCTGCGTAGCGGGAAAATAAGTAGGCCTATAGATAAAGTAAGCTCACTGGGCTGGTTAAAAGTTTTGCCATTAATTCCATTCAGTTAAGAGGTGACGCACACAAAGCACTCGATTTGCCTCCTAACACCAAAAACTAAGGCAAAATATCACGCACGTTCCCTACAGACATTCCGGCCACTTTCTATCATTTCTGACAAAACCAGAACAGAAGCTGATGCTCTGATTGGTTGCTGTTATGTTCGGCTGAATTAGTCAGCCAATAATAAGGCATCACTCTAGTGACATAACAAGGCAGTGTCTTTGCTTATTATCCTTTCTGTTGTTTGTATTCTTCATACGCCCTCATTACTTCCATATTCCTATTTATAAAACATGCAAATTTACATACGTGGATATTTTGTAATATTATGGCAACTGTGAAATTAATATTATTTTATCTCTCCTCTAAAATGTATTACCAAGGACGGGGCAGGAGAGAGAACAGACCATTTGTCAAAACCCTGTTTACATCTCTCTCTCTCTCTCTCTCTCTCTCTCTCTCTCTCTCTCTCTCTCTCTCTCTCTCTCTCTCTCTCTCTCTCTCTCTCCAAGTTTCCTTGTGGAACTGAGGGTGAGCAAACATGATGAAAAACTTCTAAAATGCCCGAAGGTTTTTAGCGACGTGTCTCAGTCATCAGATTCTGTCGGACGACACCCTAGATAATCTCTTGTGACAAGAAATCTCTATTTAAGTGAACATTTTTTGTTTAAGGACCATTGGCGTCAGTTTGGATTTGCACGAAGAAGACTCATGAGAAAGATTAAGAAGATCATGATTAGCAAAAGATGTAAAGAATAATTTTCCAAAATTTTGAAAAAGAAAAAAATACATTATTAAAAGCAAAATCAACAAAATCAGAATGGAAAAAGGGAGAATGATACGAGAGGGATGATATAAATCAACAAATGATTCATGGGTGATTGCAATACCGTATGCATGTATAAAAGTGAGGCCGTAGCAGTTTTGCTGTTTTGTGGAAATTAAAACAGGAAAAACATTGGTTATGTTTTTTTCGATTTGATAAATTGATATGACTCTTTGTCGATGAAAATGGCGGACGTATTTCGTGTTTGAATATGGAAAATGTGAAATTAATGACAAGTTAAAGGCTAGGCTATGTAATGGAAAGGTAGCATTGTTGTATGTCCTGTACAGTTGTAAACACATACATACATATTTTCATATATATATATATATATATATATATATATATATATATATATATATATATATATATATATATATATATATATATATATATATATATATATATATATATATAGAGAGAGAGAGAGATATAGAGAGAGAGAGAGAGATATATATGCTATCTGCATTGGCAACTCCTTAAGCTTCTTGTGAAAAAATAATGAAACATTATTATTATTATTATTATTATTATAGATTTTACTTCCTTCATAGTAAGATTTCTTTTTGAAGATGATGTTCATGTGAATAAAACCGTAATTACAGAGAAAAACATACTACTGCTACTTCCAAGTCACCTATTTTCCAAGAAGAACAAAGAACACTTCGAAGACCAATAACAAACTACTCAGCCACAACATCGAACAGGATTCAAGAAGGGAAAGTCAAGTAAGGGCAAAATAAAATAAAAGAGAAAATTACTTTGTTAAACCAAACGAGAGAGACTCCAAATAGGCGCGCATGCGCTTTATTTTCATTCTCAACTCTCTCTACTCAAATCTGGGACGTAAATTCCAGATTTCTCTTTTGCAGACATCTGAATTCGATCAACTTGCAGACTTTGCAATGAATTGCAACCACAAGGAACGCGTTGCTGGCTCAAGCATTATTGTGTGAGGGAAGTTCTTTTCTGGTGATATAAGAGTAATAATACATTTTCTGTGACGACGACTTGCGAGCCTTCGAGTCTCCACTTCTGGTTCTCGTTCGTGAAAATGAAACCGTGTGAAACTTATATATTTTTACGGATGGTTCGTTTTTTGCGTGGGGTTAACTCATTCAGTTTTTTCATCAAATTCTTCATTGTGACGGATGTAATAAGTCAAACAGTTCTAAAGATTCAGATGAAATTTAACAAAAAATATACAAAAATAACTCTTATATGTTTATTTTATACTTTTTTTTATCTATTGTTTTCATCCAAATGTTAATTTACTTGTATATGCATTCATTTAAACTATTCAAATAATGTGTATCTATTTGTTTATTTATCTCAAGAATTTATTCTGAAGAAGAACTAAGAAGTTTCCTTGAGCCAATGTAACTCTTTCACAATATTGTTTTTCAAGAACATAGAAACTCGAATGAAAGGAAAAAAAATAAAAGTTTTAATTCGACTTTCGTTAAACCAAATGAAAGATTCAAACTCCGGAAACACAATTAATGATCGACCCTCTGTTTTCTCTGGTTCTGTTCTCTGTCGGTCGTCTCCTTCTCTCATGAACTTCAGACCACATTTCTTTTTGCAAAGTTCTGTTATTCATCAACTTGCACACTTTAATGACTTGCATATATCAATATTATTGTGTGAGGGAAGTTCTTTTCTGGTAATAAGAGTAATAATACATTTTCTGTGACGACGACTTGCGATATTCGATCTCCACTTCTGGCTTCCCGTTCGTGAAAATGAAACCTATATAAATATATATTTTATGGATGGTTCGTTTTTGCGTTTCATATATTCCATTTCAACCTTTCATTCAGTTTTTTTCATCAAGTTCTTCATTGTGACGGATGTAATAAGTCAAACAATTCTTAAGATTCAGATAAATTTAACAAAAATATATAAATATATATGTTTATTTATACTTTTTTTATCTATTATTTTTATCAAATATTAATTTACTTGTATATGCATTCATTTATCTATTCAAGTAATGTGTATCTATTTGTTTATTTATCGACATTTATTCTGAGAATTTACCAAGTTTCCTTAGGCCACTAATATTCTTTTTAAAAGAACATAGAAACTCGAATGATGAGGAGGAAGAATAATGTTTGCCTCGACCGTCGTTAAAGGAAGAAAAAGGATTCATCTCCAGATACACAATTAATGATCGACCCTGGTTTTCACACACTGTTCATATATATATACATATATCTCCATACTGTATATTTTATTCACTCCTTTTTTTATATAGATTTGCATTATTCATATATATATATATATATATATATATATATATATATATATATATATATATATATATATATATATATATATACACACACACATATAGACAATAGTAAAAATAATATGAGCTTCAATACTTAAAATCCAAAAAAGTACTATTACAAGTGTGTTATGAATAATTAAACACTTAAAAATTAATATTTCTTAAAAGTTAAAAAGCATTAAACGACGAATATTATTGGCCGGCCATACTGATGGAAATTTTGATTAAGAAAAACTACAAAATAAAAAAACCTAATATAAAGAAACTGGTGTGTGATGGTCATTTTTTCAGAACTGACCCAAATTGAAGGGGGCAACAGAGGTGGGTTTCCCTTGGCCCTTTCTGACGGCGGTTTCAATAACCCCAAAGAGGGAAATTCTTTATGGGGCGAAAGTAAACATTCCCTTTGCCGTCATGTCTTCCTCTCTTAATCTTCTATATATATACATATACATATATATATATATATATATATATATATATATATATATATATATATATATATATACATATATATATATATATATGTGTAATGTGTGTGTATATGATATATATAATGTATATATATATATATATATATATGTGTGTGTGTGTATATTATATACAATGTATATATATATATATATATATATATATATATATATATATATATATATATATATATATATATATATATAATTTATTTTATTATTATTATTATTATTATTATTATTATTATTATTATTAATATTAATGTTAATATTAATATTAATATTAATATTAATATTATTAGCGTCATATACAATCCCTCACAAACGCTGCGCCACTCACCTGCCTTTAAGCAGATCATTACCAATATATATATATGACAATTCTCCAAAGTAAAAAAAAAAAAAATTCAATTGGGACAAAATTTAGGGTCCAGTTATTTCCGAACCTATCCCCGAGTAATGTCATTCGTCTGCACGAATACCATAAGTAAAGAAAAGTAACTGAAGGAAGAAACGGGCACGCATAACAGCAGAATTACAAACCAGGAACAAAAACAAGGTGATGCATTTCATGATGGCGTTGCGAAGGCTCTTGAGTAGCAATAGTAATTTCCATCAGTCAATTTGCCTGTTTATGAAGGTCTTCTCGCGTCATTTAATCATCAAACCAAGGTTTGATTTTGTTAGTGTTCCCGAAGATAGATTTGAATTCAAACTTTTAATCGAGTGGGATTTTATCATAAGATAATGATAAATCAAGTACTTAAATAGTGGACTATTTGAGGAGTCTGGGAAAATGGAGGAAAGATTTGAATTCCAAAGTTCTAGAACAGAGGGAGAGAACCTGAAAGTAAATACTTGTGGGGAAACAGATCCGGAAAATACACAATTGAATGAACTGTTAGATAATGGAAACTATAAAAGGACTTTAGGAAAGAACTATTTTTTTTTTATATTTTTATTAGATTTTATCTGAATCTTTAGAACTGGTTTACTTCTTACACCCTTCGCAATGAAAAACTTATTGAAAAAACTGAATGAATATATATAGACTCTTCAGAGTCAACCCCCGCTAAAGACGAACCATCCATTGCTATAAATAACTTACACAAAGTTTCATTCTCACGAACGAGAAACCTGGAATGGAGACTGGAAGACTTGCATGCTGTAGCCCTAAAGTATTATTACTATTATTACCAAAAAATTACTCCCCTCGCACAATAATCCCTGATCCAGCAGCGTGTTCTTGGTGGTTGCAATTCATTGCAAAGTGTGCAAGTTGATCGATTCCAGATCTTTGCAAGAGAGAAATGTGGTTGATCGTTCATGTGTGAAAGAAGGTCGTCAGAGAGAGAGAGAGAGAGAGAGAGAGAGATCGCATGCGCACCTGGATGGAACCTCTGTCATTTGCTTTAGCTCTGCAATTTTTCTCTTTTTTTTGTTATTTTGCCTTTGTTTGATTTTCTTTTCTTAGCTCCTGTTCGATGTTTATAACTGGAGTGTTTTATTGCCTTCAGGTATTCTTCTTGTGCTCTTCTTTCTTCTTCTTTTTGTTCTAATTGTGTTTTTCTTTGTTTTCTTTCAGAATATGTATTTGGAAGTAATTAGAATGTTTATGTATGTGATTATAATTTTGTTTACATATATATATATATATATATATATATATATATATATATATATATATATATATATATATATATATTTATATATATTATCCTCCATGTAAAATGTATACCTATAATCGTTCAATTATCTCAAATCAACATGAAATTAAGTGCCTATATGTACATATATGATGCATAATACCTAGTCGCTTTTATTACTATCGAAATGACATATATTTCAAGGAAAGTGCCTTTAAGTGTTAAACAGACCGACATCAATAATTATAAGTAGTTACAGTGAGATGAAGTCAGTATATCATCTTAAAAATATTTCCTTTTATGTAGGTTGAAATGAAAATGAATAATGACTTTGCATATCTGCTGGAGATTATTTTGCATAATGGTTCTGTTGCGTGGGAGAGGGAGCTTTTAACTCATAAGTAATGAAAGATCGCTCGTGGCATTAAGGGGAAAGGCAATTAAGAAACTTGATAACGAAATATCGTCATGAAGGGATAATAATATGTTGATTGTAGTGAAGAATACAGTGAGGGTCTTGTTTATTGCGCAGCTATTTAAATTTATACTTTCTTGCCTTTTTGTGTTCACTTTTTGTTTATAGTTTTTTTTTTTTACTTCTTTATAAATCAGTCTGTTTCTGTATATTCAAGTCCATATTCTCTTTCTTCCATCATTCTTCCCTCAATCCTCTCCTGACAGTTGATTCATTTACAACTGCAAAAGGTTTTCCTCCTCCTGTTACTTAACCTTTCAAACCTTTCTACTCTCAATTTCTGTCCCAGCGCTGAATGACCTCATCACAGGTCCCATCACTTGGTCATTGACGTTATTTATATAGTTATCTTTATTTGTTTGTTTTATCATCTGCGTCTTCAAAATCATCGTCTCCAAAGCCTCCTGACTCAAAATTCCTCCATTCATCTCTTTCCTGTGCTTTGTCTTCCACAAATCTCCACTCGTCTACAGCCTCCCTTCTCATATTTCTCGTATCCAAGTAGGTCTGGGTCTTCTTCCAACTATCCTGGTGCCCCCAGGAGCCCAGGTGACACTACCAAGCTCTGTTCTCCCAGAGGTTGTGAGAAAGACATGTCCAGGCCATCGCCATCTCCCTTTCGTCATCATCTCATCTAAATTCAGAACCTCCGTAATTTCTCCGTTCATTTCTCGTTACTTCGTGGTTTTTTTTTACTTTATATAGATTTACGTAACCTGCGATTTCTATATGGTCGTTTCAAGTAAATTCAATTATTTTCTTAAATGAAATCAGTTTCAGAGATTAAAAATGTCTATTAAACAACCTTCAAAATGAGATGTTTTCGACTGCAGACATTTTAGACGTAACATTTCGAGGAAGGAAAATTAGTGATGAAAATCCCGAAGCCTTAATCACTCGCCTGGGGCACCCGAAGAAAGATGTCTTCATGAAGCTGGCCTAATAAACTAAGTTAAGAAATAAGTCGACAGCAATGGCGCGGAATTCCTTTGCCTGGTGGGACAGGTTGACAGTTCCTTTGTAGGGTGGGAGGTCATTTTGCTTGAAAGACTCCGCAGGTTGAGATAGTATAGATTTAAATGTTTATGAATCCAAAACGTTTAGGTTAGGGATTCTCTATCAAGATCAATCAAGAATTATATGAATTCAATGTCAGACTATTATTCTTAGTTGTTGTCCCTTCAGGGATTTTTCTTTTATATTTAGATCCTGTTTCGTGCATTTTAAAATTTATATCATTAATCCCTATTCACGTACTGGGTAACAACGTCGATGCATCTCACGCGGTGCACTGTAGGCATCACTTAAGGTTTTTTACAGTGTCCCTTTGGCCCCTAGCTGCAACTTCTTTCATTCCTTTTACTGTACATCTGTTCATATTCTCTTTCTGCCATCTTTCTTTCCTCAGCCGTCTGCTAACAAGTGATTCATAGTTCAGCTGCGAGGCTTTCCTCCTTTTACACCTTTCAAACCTTCCTACTCTCAATTTCCATTTCAGCGGTGAATGACATCACAGGTCCCAGCGCTTGGCCTTTGGCCTAAATTCTGCATTCTCTTCTTTCCTATTCTATCTGGTTTGTCTAACTTGATACACTGAAATTCATACAGATCCGGTCTGGAACTTTCAATAAAATTCTTCATATTTCCAGATATCTGATAAAACCTGCTTTATTCAGGAACAAAATATGTAGCTGAACATTCCTGATTCGTGAAATATTATTTTAAAAGTCTAACTCTGTGTTGTTAATACCAAGGGGTACACAACCTATAGAACTTTCCAGGCTATCTATATTTCCTCTGTGAGTTTTCAAGTATAATCAACACCGTCTGTCTTCTTTGTTTAATTTAATCCTGTTTGTCAATTTGTTTTGTTGTTCCCTTTCACTTATTATGATTATCACTATATACTGATAAATATTTAATTCCTGTTGAGAAAGCCCAGTTATTATCCCAGTTTTTTAATTATTAACATCTTCTTTCTAAGTGAGTTTTTATTATTTTTTTATTATTTCTGTTAGCCTTTCTATGTCCCTAAGGTTTTTTTTCTTTAATATTTTAAAGTTTTATTTGTTCCTTTTACTTGTTATGATTATCATCATATATTACACATATGTGATTCCTTGTTGAGTAAAAGCTAATTATAATGGATTTCAGTTTTTAATTATTTGTATTAAATAATCTTCCATTGTCACTATGGTATTTTGTCTTTCAGTAATTTCAAGTAATTTAACCGTATCTTTAATTCTTTTTGCCACCTTTATAAATAATACCTAGTTCTTGAACACATTTGTGTTAATATACTTACACAAATCCATACTAACATCTTATTACGTTTTGGTATAACTAAAATGTTGAAACATAACAAAAACCAAAAACAAAAATCCCATTACAGTCGCCCAGGGAAAGAATATATTTCACGATTCCACATCCGGGTTCCTTCACCAAATAAGGTGGTGGTTTTTAGTTTGTGTAGCAGGTAGGGTGATCAAGCCTTAATTTTCTCCCAATATAATTTAGTGAGATTGTCATTTATCTGAATAGATGGCTTTGGTCTCCTTTCATTAGAGAGAACTGGAAGTGTGGAAGGGATCTCTCTCTCTCTCTCTCTCTCTCTCTCTCTCTCTCTCTCTCTCTCTCTCTCTCTCTCTCTCTTCACATACATGAACTCGACATAAAATTCCTAAGCATAAGTGCTCATTTATTTGCTTATTTGCATATTCATGTGAGAATATTGAGAGAGAGTGTGAAAGAGACAGAATGGGAGAGAGACACCTTCTAGAAAAATAAGACAATTTGAGGGCGTCTAAATAAATGTCCCCAACCGAACCCAAGAGAAGGGTCGAAGGCCCTCGAGTAATTTTAGGAGGCAGAAAAAGGTCCCATCGTCAACGGAAGTACTGGGCTCTTCAGCAAAAGAGCCTCAAATGAAGAAGGAATCCTCAGAAGAGAATAGAGGGAGAATTCGTCTTGTCAGCTTTATATCCCCCAACAGAAGGGCTGGAATGGCCTTATATTTCACGCCGTTTGTTGAGTGTGTGTGTGTGTGTGTGTGTGTGTGTGAGAGAGAGAGAGAGAGAGAGAGAGAGAGAGAGAGAGAGAGAGAGAGAGAGAGAGAACAGGATATGTCAACGAAATACTTCTTATGAAACTTGACAAAGTTGCTGGTTAGGTGACACTCTGAGCAGGATACAGCTTTTTGTTGAAACCTCCTCAGAGAATCATTTCTTCTGACCCTTTACGTAAAGACATGTTCGTCTCGTTAAATACTTCATTTTCATCCATTTGCTTGTGGGATACTTATTCTTATCTTTAGGAAAGGTCGGTGATTGCATATTAATCAGGTTTTTAAAGAGAAATTCATACAGTCATAAGTACAAGTTCATTTATTCTCTACTGAGTGGTCTTGGTGGAAGTATCCACTTTACTGAGTGATTTTTTTTTCCTTATAAATTGAATGCTTAGATTTTCAAAGCATGGTTTGACTTTCTGAAGGATCTTGTTAACGTAACACACAGATAATCACAATTTCTCTTACACATAAATGCGTGTACACACAAACACACACACGCTCATATGTACAGTACTAATATATATATATATATATATATATATATATATATATATATATATATATATATATATATATATATATATATATATATTTATATATATATATATATATATATATATATATATATATATATATATATATATATATATATTTATATATATATATATATTTATATATATATATATATTTATTCCTATATATATATATATATATATATATATATATATATATATATATATATATTTATATATATATATATATATATACATATATATATGGTATATATAAGGTAGAGTCTCATATATATATATATTTATATATATATATTTATATATATATATATTTATATATATATATTTATATATATATATATATATATATATATATATATATTTATATTTATATATACACATACATATATTATGTATATATATATATATATATATATTTATATATATTATATTTGAATATCTTATATATAATTTATACATATATATTGTTGATATATACACCTGTGTATTTCCAGGCTATTATATAATATATATATAGTGATGCTTATACATACATATAATTATCTATGATATATATATATATATATTTACTAAACTATATATATATTGTTTCAGATATATTTATATATATATATCATTAAGAAAAACGCAAACTTGACTGCCATACCTGTTTAGTCGCCTTTGATATATTTCCCAGAACTCTTATGCAGAACTACTGAAGAACAGATAACACCTGAGCTAATGAGTTTAATTAGTAGAGCTTAATTAAAAGACAGAATTTGATCTACTGACTTTCCAAGAATCACTCGTGTATATATTACCCTCTTTATCGAGTTGTCATTTACTACGTACTTATTAAAAATGCAAAATTTCACTGAGTTTATTCGTGTGAGAATCTTTGTTTTTCTGTATTTTTGTCAGTTTTACGATTCATGAATTCCTTGTCCTTTCTCAAGGTACTCAGTTGTTAATTCTCTCTAATCTCCTTATCAACAATTTTTTTTTCCTTTTTGGGATTACTTATTCATGATATGATCAGTTGTGGTGCATACCTCCCCCACTACTCCCAACCACTCCCCAACTTCTCCCATTCCACTCACCCAACTTCTCCCAACCACTCCCAGCTATTTGCCCAACGGGCACTCCCAGCCACCCCAACCCTCCCCAAACTTCTCCCAACCACTCTCCCAACCTCCCATTCACTTGCCTAAATTCTCCCAACCACTCCCCCAACTTGTCCCATCCACTCCCAACCACGTACCCAACTACTCCCAGCCACTCTCCCAACTTCTCCCAACCACTCCCCAGAGACCTTTCTCCCAACCACTCCCACAACTTCTCTCAACCACTCTCCCAACTACCCAATCCACTTTGTATGCCAGCTACTCCCAGCCACTCCCCCAACTACTCCCATCCACTCCCATACTACTCCCAATCACTTCCCAACTTCTCCCAACCACTTCCCAGCTTCTCCCAACAACTCTCAAACTCTCCCATCCACTTACAACTTCACCCAATCACTCCCCAACACTAACTACTCCCAACCACTCCCATAACTACTCCATCCAACCAACTCCCCTCTACCAAACCACTCTCCCAACTTCTCCCATCCAGTCACACAATTCTCCCAACCACTCCCCAACTTCTCCATCCACTCCCATATTACCCTCAACCACTCCAGAAACTTCTCCCAACCACCTCATCCTAACTCCCATCCAAACTCACCCAAAACTCTCCCAACTTCTCCCATCCACTACCAGAAACTCTCAACCACTTCCCCAGTTACTCCATCCTCCCCAACTACTCCCATCCCACTCTTTGTTTAAGAGAGAGCTAATTTCCTTGCAGGTGTAATCCGTCCGAACTAAACAAGATTTCCAACCACAGGATTTCAATAAACTTCAAACTAAAGGTAATAATAATAATAATAATAATAATAATAATCCCCATAATAATAATAATAATAATAAATAATAATACAGTATCCATAATAATAAACCCTCAGTCTTACTCCCCAACTTGTTTTAATTCTAGATTATCCCAATCTTTGTCAATAGATACCAATTTCTTAACAGGTGTAAACTACTCCCCAAACAAGGTATGTGGGACAAGAATTGATAAACTTTGTACTAAATATAGTAAAATAATGATGACATTGATAAATAATAAATCCTCAGGCTTATTTCTTGTCCTTTCAACTTATAGAACTTGCCTCATGAGGTAACAGATGATATACTTTATCAACAAAAAAAATAGCTCATAATAATAATAATAATAATAATAATAATAATAATAATAATAATAATAATAATAATAATAATAATAATAATAAAGACTTATTTCTTGTCCCTTTCTGAAACGTTGATAGAACTTAACTTACTCTTACTAAAAAAAATATGATGCTATACAAAATTCTCAGGGGAAAGTTTCCATAATAAAAGTTGGGGAGAAAAATGTCTTCGTTTCACCAACCGAAATCTTGAAAGACTTCGGAGAGAAAATGACGAACTTTATTTCACCTTCTGGAGAAAAAGCTCCTTCGAGTTGGAGCTTAAGGATGAGGGGGGGGAGGGGGAGCTGTTATATATAATATCGTAGCAGACTTAAACTTTCTCTATTCTTTGATTTTTTTTTTAGGATTTTTGAATGTCCAGAGGAGATGGTCGAGAGTTTTTATTTCCAAGTAATTTTTATTTTAGAATGTGAAGCTTTCATAAACATATAAATAAACAAATAGATATACAGAAAGATAAATTTAATATCAACCCTTTCATTCATTCTTCTTACGCTACGTGTACTAAGTACGCAATTCATCTTAATGGTGGTTTTAAATCTTATTGAACTTCCACACTTAACTTTTATAAAGGTGAGTTGGATCACGCACACACACACACACACACACACACACACACACACACACACACACACACACATATATATATATATATATATATATATATATTATATATATATATATATATTTATATATATATATATATATATATATATATATATATATATATATATATATATATATATATATATATATATATATATATATATATATATATATATATATATATATATATATATATATACACACACACACACACACACATATATATATATATATATATATATATATATATATATATATATATATATATATATATATATATATATATATATATATATATATATATATATATATATATATATATATATATATATATATATATATATATATATATACGTATATATATATATATATATATATATATATATATATATATATATATATAATCTGTGAATGTATGTATACACGTGTTTCACATTTGAATGTATACACAAACTGAATGGCTTTACGATACTTGAAACGTAAATTGGAGATGAATTAATGAACATGCAACATATTACAGTCATAAATATCCTTCATTCGTGTATTCATACAAAATCAGCTTTGATGGAGACCAAAAACCGTATTAGTTTTATCTTTGCTTTCCCTGAAAACAAAGTCGGCAGCCATGGCAGGTGTTTACATCCATCGACGCTATTATCCTCAATTCAGGCAAAGGGCTTTTCAATAAAAACAAATAGTTTTATCAATATCAATATTCACGATGATATCAAAGCCGCCAGGAGATGGCCGTGGAAGGTTTCTGCTCTGTTCGTCAGAGACAGGATTTGTTTATTATTCTACAAAGTTTTCAATTTAATTAACTGCGCTTTTCGATTGTAAATATGTAATGAGAAACAGCATTTATTCCATCCAGTTTGACTTTTGTTTATGCAATTCAACTACCACGTAGTCTATTTCCTCAAAATCAACAGCCTTTTCATATAAAAAAAAACTTTTCATAGAATCGCGTAATTCTACAAAGTCAATTTCAATTGTAAATATGTGATTAAAAATAGCATTAATTCCATCTAACTTGCATTTCAACTACCCCCTAATCTATTCCTCAAAATCAACAGCCTTTTCATACCAAACAAAAACAATTTTTAGTGATCTCTAAAATCATTATCAAGTCAAGCCCCACTTTTTCGACATATTGGACACGAAGATGGGCCATCGTCCGGCCGAATGAATGGACCTCGCCAGAGGAACAAAGCATTTTCCGATGGTCGTGTCTGAAAGGGAGGGGGGGAGGGCGTTGGGAATGCAATAAGCCATCAGGAATATTTTTGGAACTCTCTGGTGCCTGATATATGAACGTGGATGAGTATTACTGTACAATGACGGTGACTGACAATTATATTTTTCTTTTACCTTAATGTAATGTATCTTTCTTGATAATAGTCATGGCACTAATAGTAGTTGATTTAGGAACAATAATAATAGTTTTCTCATGCTTAATCTAACCAACCAGGTTTTGTTTGTGTTCAGAAGTCTTACAGCATCTGATACTCGACGCAAACAGTTTCATTGAGAGTGAGACTATTTTTCTGTTATACATCCTTTCAGCTATTACTGTAATCCTTATTATAATGGCCGCAGTTTGTAGCTGCTAGTTAATTTCAGATGTCACTTAAATATCCTTACTCAAGATTGTGAGAATTTTATGTCTTCTCAAACTTTGTTCGTGAGACTTCGGCTTTTCCTTTGGAGTTCAACTTAGGCTTTAGTGGTCTGGAGGAATCGACGCTCATTTTGAACGATAAGATTTAGAAATGAACTAAACATTACCAGTAAGAGGCCTTCATCTGTGTTTCGTAATAACTTGGTCGGCGGAGTTTTTGAAACTGTCTTACAATGTTTAGTGGTATGTGTAGAAAAAGAGTTACAAGATAAGGGCAGGCCTAACTAACATAGAAAATAATTTTTATTTTTTACATGAATCTATTTTTGTTTTGAATTGGTGTAAGACGTTGGACATTAAAAAAAAAATTTTTTAGCTGTCACAATAGATCAGTTTCAATGAAAATAAAGACACAAAAAGATGTTGAACATTAAAAAATAAAAACTTATTTTTATCCAGCACAAAATACGAGTTCCAATAAAAATAGACAAATCTACAAAAGCGCTAATAGGGATGCTTAGACGATATAAGAGAATGTTTTTTTTATTTGATACCACAACAGACTTGAGAATAAAGAATAACATCTTTCACTTCAGACTTGAATTATTCCTCCCCGCCCCAACCCCCCGAAAAATCCTAAGACCTTAATTTTCTCTCTCTCTCTTATTTCAGAGAACGAACAGAGCAGAAATGATACAATGTGTATAAGGAACACTCGCGTAAAACTCACCTTCAGCAGTACTTAAAAATAAATCTGTTTAATAATTTGATAATCTATTTTTATCTTTTTTAATAAGTGATCTCCTCTTTCTTTCTGTATTTCCCTTTACCTTTAGGTTTTTCTTTCTAATGAACTTTGTAATATTCTTTGGAAGCCTGAATTTCAAGTCAGTGGCCCCTTTGTGTGCTTGTTACATATGAATAGGGTTCATCTAATTAATAATAATAATAACAATAATAATAATAATAATAATAATAATAATAATAATTTTTACACAAGTCATGATACTCAGAATTTATCTTCACGTGACATAGGACAGCTTAATCTAACATTTAATCGTCTACATAATCTTATTAATTAAATAAACAGACTTGATAGAAATACAAATAAAAGTAAAAAACTAAAAATAAAGTTTTAAATTCGCCATTTGGCGAAACCTTGAATTCTCAAGACGGAGGTAGAGCTATGCAAATTACATGAGTCGCTCAAACTTTTGTACCCCTGAGGTGGGCCAAACCAGGTTTTATGGAAAGCCTCCTGAGAGCGTGGCTCTAAAAAAAGAAAAAGAAATATTAAAATAAATAGACTGAGGTTCTTTGCGCCTCGCCGTAAATATAAGATTTACTCGGTGGAACTGAAATGGCTAGAAAAAAAAAAAATGGAAATGGGGAATAAGAATGGAAATTGGAATGATATGAATCATATGAATAGTCGCAGCAAAGTTATTTTATAACATTGAATAAAGGATTTTACTCGGCAGTTCAGGCGTGAATGCGGCAGTCGTCGTTGTCCTTTCTTTTCTTGGGAGCAAAGTCATGTTTATATAAATATATATATATATATATATATATGTATGTATATATATATATATATATATATATATATATATATATATATATATATATATATATATATATATATATATATATATATATATATATATATATATATATATATATATATATATATATATATATATATATATATATATATATATATATATATATATATATATATATATATATATATATATATATATATATATATATATATATATATATATATATATATATATATATATATATAATAATATATATATATATATTTTTATGCATAAATATATATATATATATATATATACATATATATATATATATATATACATTTTGTATGTATAATATAAATGTTATATACTTTAATGTGTGTGTATAATATATATATATATATATAATATATTATATATATATATAAATATATGTATATATATGTGTTCATATATATACACAGATACTGTAGATAATGTAGATGCACTATTATATTCCAGCGCATCGTATGTTATTTTCATCAGTCTGTATTGCAATATCCCTTCCATGTCCGTTATCAGTGTTCCCCTCATCTCATTCTCTCTTGATTATCGCATCCCCATTTTTGCATCGAGTTCTCTTTCCCTCACTTCCTCTGTTATCGATGCATCCATTTTTTTTTATTTCATTATTCCCTTCAGATTTGAATTTTGCATCGTCATTTCATCCCTTATGTTTACTCAATGTACAATATGCTATTTATACTATTCATTCCTTTATTTCGTCTCCTGACTGGTCCAGGGGTCCACAACAGCCATCTTAACCCTTTCAGTGTCGTACTGTATCCTATGGGCTTCCATAGGAAAAAACTCTGTGCTGGCATAAAGCCTACCAACAATACAGTGAATTTTGAATCCCGTTTTCTATGTATTTTCACACAAAATATTTTGATATGTCTAATTCTAAATTTTTATAAATTTTAAACATATGTATTGTGCAATTGTCGATAATTTTCCCTTGTGAATAATAATAATAATAATAATAATAATAATAATAATAATAATAATAATAAATCACTACAGTCCCAATTCGCCTTATCTTCTATGCCTAGAGGTTGTACATACCTTTCCAACAGATCAGGAACTTGCAATGAATTATATAACATTCTGACAAGAAAAGCTATCGTGGAATGGAAGCTAACTGTCAATTTACTTTCCCATTTACTGTAAATCTCCACTGAATGAAGGGAAACTTGTGTAAACTGGAAATTCTATAGATATTTATGAACAGGATAATAATTTCATCACATAACCTGCCTTGTTTATGAAATGATAATTTTGCTCTTTTTTTTTAACCTACAAATAAAATTTCTCACAATACTTGTGTACTTTGGTACTCGTTTTCTGGTTCCTTGTTCCCTCAACCCTTATGATTTACAATCCGTGAATTTTCTGACTTGGCAGATAATCAGAGTGACATGTTTGTTGCCTTGACTGAATTATTCACAGCCTCTTGGCTTCAGGAGAATATTGTCTCAGTTCTATGAGAGAGTTAGAGAGACGATACTGAATACTTATCTAATAATATCCCATTATTTCATTATTTTCATCCGAGTGTAGAATTTCTTTTTCCCAAAGAGACACAACTGGGAGATGAAGACAGAATCCAGCCATTTGCAGAAAAACAGATAAAATCTATTTGCTCGTGATCATGGAATCTGACTAAATGGACTCCAGATTTCCCTGTAATAAATGCATTAAAACGCCCCCCCCCCTCCTCTCTCTCTTCGGAAGGAATTTTAGGAGCACACAAGATATTCCTAATTAGGAGTTTATGAACAAATGGATCGTGGTGGGTCTTATATGAAAATAAAAATGGCAGTTATTTAAAAATAAAAATACTAATTCATATTCTTTCAGATTTATTCATTAAATACTAAATTCCTTCTAAAAATTATGGTGAATCTTATTCAATTTATAGTATTAACTCATCTTGCCTTTTAAAAAAATAACTCTCTCTCTCTCTCTCTGTAATTACATAGGAAGAGGGGAAGAATACTAATTAGGCATATCCATAGAACCTGTTATAAGTGAAAGAACCATTTCCCTGTAATTGGCTTCGAAATTGTTTATAGAGGCAACATTTCATCAGCACTAATTAGGACTCTGAAATAAGGCTCTTGATGAAATCTCACCTGCGTGTCCCGCACCCCCAACCCCCACCACACACACACGAGTTCTCGAGATTATGGAAAGCAGATGGAGGCTTCTGCCTCAGTTACATGGGTGTGGTCGTGGTTATGTTTTTTGTTCGGGAATTAACATAAATTTGTTGATTAACAACACGAAGATAATTCGTCGATATACTCGTATTGTGTGGTAGACTGATTAATAGTTAAATAAAGATAGTTTTATCTATGTGCAAGCATATCTTGCATATATGTACATACATACATATATATGTGTTTATACACACATTTATTAATATATGTATATATATATATATATTTATATATATATATATATATATATATATATATATATATATATATATATATATATATAGTTACATAGTTACATTCTGAGGCCGGTTGGAATAATGGAATGGGGTTTTGATTAACTGCCTTGAGGGCCAACACAAAGTGCTCAGAATATAAACGATATATGGAATGAATAAACTGACTTACCTTGATATCACATCTAAGTAAACAGAGAGTTGGAGGTCACCATGGGGAAAATTTAACCAGTTATTTAATTTAAACTGAATTTATTTACAAATGAAGTCATCAGGAAATTAATATGAAAGGGCTCACTGAGTAGCAAACAAGCACATACAATATGCAATAAAATTAGACAATGCGTAGCAAATTGCTGAATCAGAAAAGGCTATGGCCCTGAAATGGTTTAACACGTAAATGAACGGGAAGGTTGCTACTGGTTAAATGAGTTGTGGGTGTTAATGCAACTTGATTTACCAAGGAGGGACCTGTCTAGTGCCCCAGGTACTGCTAATCAGAAGACTCTTGCACGTGGCAGGATGGCAGTTAAACGTCTATACTATTTTTGTTCACAAGGCAGGGAAACAGGCTGCCTGAGGTGCCAGATAACAGGTCCTGGAAGAGAATTCCATGTTAGCATTCAAACCCAATGATCTTCTCTCACATGAACTTAATTATGCACTATGGAGGAATTGATCAATTAAATTTAACTAGCACAGGTAACACTATGGAGGGAATGATCTAATTATCATCACTGAACTAATTTAATTTGAGCTTGGGGCAAGTCATGAGGGCAAAGGGGGCTGCTAGGTTTGACTGGATAAAGAAGGCTTTGTTTAGGAGAATAAAAAGTTGGAAATTCAGAAAATGGAGAGAAATTCACGAGAAGAAACAGAAACTGGCGTGAGTTGCACTTCAAGTTGTACCTTATGCATCTGTGCATGGAGCTTGTTTGCAAAAGGCAAATTTCAGCTGTAGAAGTCTCACAATGCAGGGGTGAAAAGCAATGGGACTGCACTAACGACGTGTGCGCCTGGCCCCTTTGGTGTGGAGCGGAATGTGTCTGTCCAGGCAGGGTGTGATCGTCTCAAAACGTGGGGCACGGTCAATCTGAAATGCAATTTCCCACCAGTACAAAGTTCGAAGGAAATAGATCTTATGGCTAAGACTTAAAGGAAAGGATGATAGCCTACTTTCAGCCCCAGATTCGCCCTTGTGTCCCCCTAACGGCTATCTGACCCCAAAAATCAGCTGATGCTGAGGCTAAGAGTTCGGTATTGTTTTCCCCCCAAGTCAGGTGATATTGGGGGTTTCCTACAGTACATAAGTTAACACACCCCTTCATGGCGTTTCCTCCAGCTGCGCCATTAAATTCTACTTCATAGCTGATGGACGGATAGACAAATTTTATAAATACGGAGGAGCTCCTCCCTTTAAAAAGGCATTCACTCCTTTTCGGGCGTGAAGGTCTTGGCTAAGCAAGTAATTTGTCTCGACTAGTCAGCTACCGTCCCTGTTAAGAGAGTATACTAGTTTTGCTAACTTGCTTACCACAGCAGAGCCTAACGCCTGTGCAAAGGTATCTACAGACTTCTACTGGCTGTCTCTGATGACAGGGGAACTCTACTCCTAGGCAACGGGTACATGGTAAATGTGTCTTGTTGACATAGCCTACTATCCTATGGCTCTGGCACTAAATTAAATGACACTGACCTAACTAAATGAAATGAATTATGGGTTACGCAATGCTTTATGGAGAAACACATGCAACAATTTTGGACATGAGCAACCTGAAGGATTAATTATGGTAATTGGTCAGGGATGTACCAGCTTGAGTATTGGATAGTTTCATCATAAGGTTATTATCAAAGTTAGCACTACAAGATGCCTATGGTGTTAGATGTTGGTCTACTTGGGCAGAGATCACACAGGCTACCTTCTCTGGGTAGGTGCCAGGATCACTCTGAGATGAAGTGGCACTGTGCCAATGGGACACGGGTGCCAAGGCGAGCTTGTGGCTCTTATGGGTTAACTGGATTTCTTCCGCCCCCTCTTCCTCTTCGGGTTCCTCGAAAGTCTGTCTATGCCATTCTTAGGAGGAAATGCCAGAAGTGCCATCAGGAGCAGGATCAGAGTTAGCTCTAGTAGCTATGGGCAGGCTCTTTACTTCAGCTGCTGCGACATCTGTTGTAAGGGTAGAACCAGTGTCTGTGTCCTGGCCGGACAGTTCCTGGTCAACCCAGAGAAGACCTGAACGTTAAGGTCTGCTAGAGGTTCATCCTCAGCAGATGAAAATGATTAAGAAGAAGAAACGTTGGTGGTTGGGGGCTTGCAATTGGTGATGATCTGTTCAGTGGGGTCTGGAGGATCTGTGACATGATTTGGATCCGGGACTGGCACTCAACTCGAGGAGGCACAAAAGATTAAGGTTAGTGGAGGTGCTACGTCCGAGATAGATGGAGCTTGGCACTGCTCAGGGCCTCAAGTGGCATTGGCAGAATTGAGTCAGGCGAGGCTGACGAGGGACCTGGGGTGTAAAACCACTCAATGTATCTGAGGTAATGGGACAGCTTATTCTGTATTGGGCGGAGGGCAGACCCTCTTGAAATGGTTCTGGGTGTGGTGTCCACTGCATTTTGCTTGCTGGGGCACCTCGCCCAATGCGCTGAGTGTCCTGTTACATTACAGGTCTTGCAGCGGTACCTGGTGGTTTCCCTTTGTGGTGAGGGAGGAAGGTTTGGGTGGCCGTCCTTTTGTGAGGATCGAGGACTTGGCCTGGAGTTTGCAAGAAGAGCGCCTCTTCCGTCGAACACCTTAGTGAGCGGAAGGTAGGGCTGATGGTGGCATGCCTGTCCCAGTGGTGGTGTCCCAGTCAGCTGGTTTTGGAGTTAGGCCTCCCTGGTGGAGGTAACTAGGCAACAGAGTGGCACTGGGGAAGGACATCCGAGAGGAGGTCTCGTCCCAACTGGAACTCCACTCTGTGCCTGAGGTTTCATGCCCCAAAGGGTGGTTACCTGAAGTTCAGCTGTGGGAATGGTCTTGGTTTGCTCCTCTATCCAAGTCATCGTCCACCTGGTCTCATCAACAGTGGCACTGGCTGGCACTTTGGCATGATCAATCAGGCTAATATCTGAGCCAGTGTCTACCGTAGCCGGCAGGTTCATTGAAAGCTAGAGCCATCCAGGGGTGCCACTGAGACGGACTGAGTCCAGACCCGCTCAGGGTGAGACATATTTGGTGGCACAGCCGTGGAGGTCATGGCACTAATCAGGTTGATGTGCTTGCTAGTGGAGATATGCTTTGGGCAACCAGGATATGCGGCAGTGTAGTGCCCTGGAGTTCCACAGTCTCGGCAGGGTCCCTTTGAATGGGCTGCTTTTCCTATGGTGACTCAGTGGAGATGATTGAGTAGATGTAGAGGGAGAGGAGTTTTGGTTGTTGGTAGTGGGCTGCCTATTGTTGCCCAACTTGTAGCAGCAATCAGATTCAGTGTGCCTGACCTTCTTACAATTGGTGCACGTAGATTTGCTATGCAGTCAGTTCTTTGGGCAAGTCAAGCCTGAGAGGTACCCAAGTGTCACTATGTGGCGGCGAGACATGCTGTGGGACTGGTTGTAAGTTTCCCATGAATCGGCCATACAGCAGGCTTCTATGAGTGTGGTGGGCTGCTTATCACTGAGATACACAGCAAGGGACCCAGGCACACATTGGAAAAGATCCTCCAGCATGGTCCGATTGAATAAGTTCTCAAAGGTTAGTGCACGACAGGGGGTCGAACCAGCGGGTACCAGACTGGGTGGGTCTTGTGACAGGCCCATTCCATCCAGGACCAGCTGACTTCCTTGGCAAGACCTCGGAATCATTGTCTCCATTTCTCCGGGGTTATTTTGTAGGCTTTTGTGATGACCCTATGAACTTCGAGCATGTCGCCTCTTTGGCTCTTCTCCAGTGAGTGGAGGGCTGCCAAGGCTTTTCCTTCATGTGCTTAGTAAGCACTAAGGCCCTCTCAGCCTTGGTGGTGTTGTAATTTTCGAAGAGCGCCTCTATCTCCTCCAACCATGCTTCCGGCTCTTCCTCAGTCCACTTAGGGACTAGGGGATTAATGCTTGAGAGCGGAGCATTTGGTGCAGCAGGTGTAAGGTTGGAGGCTTGTTGGATACCCATAGCTTCAGCACTTTCCTTTTTTGCCTTCTCCAGCTCCAGCTCCTTGTCTTTGAGAGCTAATTTTCTTGCTGTTTTAGCCTCTTCGTACTTACTCTGATATTCTCTTTCTTCTCGTTCCAGCTGGAGAATGTCGTCCAGCTGTTCTTTCACCCACTGGGTGAGCACCCGTCCTGTGTAACCTGCGCCCTTGCCCATGTTCATGAGGGCTTGGCGCTGTTCTAAAGACATGGTTGTAGTCTATCAGGACGACTAGGGGAAATGGTCTGTGACAATGGGGAAGTGTCCTGTAATTTGGTGGTACTTCAATGGTGTGGCACCTTTTCAATAAGGTGGCACTGTGGTGGAGTGCACCGTGCAAAGGTCACACTGATGGAGCAATCCTGAAGGAATAATGATCCTTATGGGAGGATACTCTGGTAAAGTGGAAGTCGTCCTGAAGGAGCAAAAGTCCTTATGGGCAGATACATTGTTGTTGGAACTCTGTATCTCAGGTGCAGATGCAGTGGCTTATGTTAGTGCTTTGTCTTGGTGGCACTGGGGTGCCAGTGTGTTCCGGGAAACAACACTGCACTGAAGGAAATGGCACTACCTGAGGCAGAATGTGAGTAAGGAGTGAAAAGGAAAATGGAAAGGTAAGCGCTTCAGTAACATAAGTCGTCGGCAGTTACTCAGATTAGCGGCACTGTGGCAGGGGAAACCCTTAGGTTTGCACTCAAGGGTGGCTAGTTCTAAGAACTAGTGATTGCTCCCTGACATGAGGAAAGGACGCCTTCTTCCTGCCATGAGGAAAGGAAGGTTATGGTGTTTGCACTGAATGTGCAATTTGGTACTTGCGGTACATGCAAGTTTTGGATAATGGACACCCACTCGTGCACGACGGTCGATAACTGTTATTAAATGGTTGTATTGCGCTCTGTGAAACGCACGGGAGTCCTCTCTGTGGGCTGAAGCACTTAATGTGAAAATAGATATGGGAGTCAATTCAGTGAACACAAGCATGTATGTAAATTTGCGCACTATGTGTAAATGAGTAAAAGGAAGATTTGGTGGGGCATCTTAAAAGATCAAAGTTTGGTGTAAAAATGAAAAGAAAAAAATATTGTACTGGGCTTTATGAATTAGATGGTTTATTTTCTAAAACTCATTTATTTATTTTAATATTCCCTTTGTTCTGAGGGAAGAATATTAGAGCTCTCTCTCTCTCTCTCTCTCTCTCTCTCTCTCTCTCTCTCTCTCTCTCTCTCTCTCGCTCTCTCTCTGGGAGCGTATTTGTAATGGAATGTAATCGTTGTGTGATTTAAGCTACTCTAACTTCTTCTTATGATAAATTACGTTATGAAAAATTACGCTAACTTACTTTTTTTTTTATAAAATGTACTTTTGGTATTTACATAATTTAATGGCTAGCTCCCGTCATGACAAGTTATATTGTGGAAAGGGTTTTCAAATTATTATCAAGATTATCAAGTAATTTCATTAGGTTTATGTTAGGGGGCGAAAAGAAATAGAATTTCATTCAGTGAGTGAACGATAAGAAGTGAAACTGGGTGAGCATGAGCGAACAGGTGATGGCTGCTGGTTGTCGATCGAGTGATATAACAATGATGATTTAAAATTTAAGAAAAAGAACACTAAGCTTTTCTGACTGACTCATGGATGCTGATATGCAGAATCGAATTATTTAACTAAGACATCAGTAATGCTTTTACTTTTCTTAAAACATGAAATGTGAATTGAACTGGACATGATGGTCTTTGAATTGTGGGAGTGGGACAAGGGAAGGCTCATGTGCCGAGCTGGTACAGCCAAACTGGTGCAGCACCAAACTGCCAGAGGTCGTTATGAGTATTTTAACAACACGAATTTTCGAACTACACTTCACTAACACAGGAATTGTACACTTCCTCTGCCGTAACTGTTTTCGAACAACACTCTTAACTAACTGTTCATGGCAATAAATCCCTGGCAAGCACTTCCTAATTCCTAATGATCACTCTTCTGGCATCAACACAGCTGCTATTCTTACAACGAAGCGAAATTTCGTGGGCAGTTATTCTGCATCGCTAACTTAAACTTTTTTGCCCTCTCGGCTTTCTGTTATATGATTATTCTAACAAAGAGATTTGCTGCTAATCACTTTTTTTTTTTACACTTTTCCCTATAATAACCCTTACCTCGGTTTAGTCACCCTTATTTTTTTTTTCCTTCGTGAATATTGGAATTAAATTATTATGATTTTTATATCATTCCTCGGTTCGTTTCCTTCCTAGTCTGGTGATGGTGAAGCTAATTCTTGTTACTAGTTGAATAGGATCCTGGCAAGGTCAGCCAATGTTACATTCTGAGCTGGTTAGAATAATGGAATGGGGTTTTTATCAACTGCCTTGAGGGCCAACACAAAGCGATAAATGGAATGAATAAACTGATTTTCCTTGATATCACATCTAAGTCAACAGATAATTGAAGGTCTCCATGGGGAAAATTAACCAGTTATTTCATTTAAACTGAATTTATTTACAAATGAAGCAAATACAGAAATTAATATGATGGGGCTGACTGAGCAGCAAGCAAGCACATACAATGTGCAATAAAATTAGACAATGCTTAGCAAATTGCTGAATCTGAAAAAGGCTACAGCCTTGAAATGGTTTAACACGTAAATGAACCAGAAGGTTGCTACTGGTTAAATGATTTGTGGTTGTTAACGCAACTTGATTTATCAAGGGGGGACCTGTCTAGTGCCCCAGGACTGCTAATCAGAAGACTCTTGCACGTTGCAGGATGGCAGTTAAACGTCTACGCTATTTTTGTTTACAAGGCCGGGAAACAGGCCGCCCGAGGTGCTGGATAACAGGTCCTGGAAGAGAATTCCAGGTTAGCATCCAAACCCAATGATTTTCTCTCACATAAACTTAATTATGCACGATGGAGGAATTGATCAATGACCTAATTATGATTACTGAACTAATTTGATTTGAGCTTGGGGCAAGTCATGAGGGCAAAGGGGCCTGCTAGGTCTGGTTGGACAAAGGAGGCTTTGTTGAGGAGAATAAATGGAGAGAATTCTGAAGAAACAGAAACTGGCGTGAGTTGCATTTCAAGTAGTACCTGTGCATGGGCTCGTTTGCAAAGACGAATTTCAGCTGTAGAAGTCTTACAACGCAAGGGGTGAAAAGCAATGGGACCGGCACTAACAATATGTGCCATTGGCCCTTTTGTGGTGGAATAGAGTGCATCTGTACAGGCAGAGTGCAATTGTCTCCAAGTGTGAGCACAAAGACATCAGTCAATCTGAAATGCAATTTCCACCCATTACAAAGTTCGAAGGGGGAAATAGATCTTATGGCTAAGACTCTTAAAGGTAAGGATAATAGCCTACTTACAGCCGCAGATTCGTCCTTGTGTCCCTAATGGTTATCTGACCCCCAAAATCAGCTGATGCTGGGGCTAAGAGGTTGCTATTGTTTTCCCCCCAAGTCAGGTGATATGGGGGTTTCCTATAAGTTATCCCCCACGTTCATGGCGTCTCCTCCAGCCACACCATTAAATTCTCTACTTCATAGCTGACGGACGGAGAGACAAATTTTATAAATATGGAAGAATATGTTTGTGTGTGTGGCCAGGGTAGTTGTATCTAGTTCTAATCACAATCTAAAACACATCCGACTGACTTGGCCAGACATAAAAAGAAGTAAGTTAACAGTAAATTAAATGGATCTTAAGGAAAAGCAAGGTTTTACTAATTTGATTACAATTGCACAGATCAGAAGGATATTACACATTGAGCTCCTCACTAGCTCCTTGGCACTGTTGTTACATTAGTTCACAAATCAAATAGTGCCAGTAGCAAAAGACTTTACGATCTGTGATGGAAAATTCTTATCTAGAGAATTAATCTTAATCTGAAATTAATCACACTATGGCATGGGACCTCTAAAATTAAGTAAATATACAGGACCTCTTGCCATGGAGGCATATAAATCTTCAGATATTAGTCTTGAAGTGTTCTTCCACATATGGAATTCAGGAATTGGCATTGTGGACGAACAGGGAGGCACACAGCATCGAAACGTCTATTCTGCAAGACAAACTCACTGTCACTTGGTTTGCAAGGGAAACACTTTCATGTTCGCTTCGGGAGTACTGAAGGTTGAGAAGGAAACAATTTAGAATAGCAAATTCTTTGGGATGCTTACGTTACTTGAATTGATAATATTAACCACTTCACTTATTGTCTCAGAACTCCAAGGAGCATGAATAATAGAAAGACTGAAATTTAGAGTGGAAGAATGGGCGTTGTAACAAACTCCAAATCCAGCTGTATCTTTTCCCGTGGGATGAGTTGTCTTGATGTGTAAGCCAAGCATTAATAATTAAGGCAAGTGGCTTTGGTGGGACTATGTTAGCACGACAAGGATTGAGTTGGTGAGAGGCGGGGAAGGGCGGTTGGAGACCGACCTGGCAAGGACTCTGCTCTGTGTCTGGCTGGTAACGAACTCCTCGCTTGGACCTTGGCCTGGGCCTTATATAGCTATCCTTCCCGCCTTTCAGCCTCAGTCCCGTGTGTGGGTGACCGTCCATTAACTCTCCGGCTCCCGTCCCATGTCTTGGTGACATCCACAGAAGTGAGGATGGAATAAGGAGATGAAATCACAGTGCCATGGGAAATTAAAGGCCGACAAAGGTGGGATAATAGGCTTAGAGATAGGGGTGGAGATTTTTGTCAAGACAGACTGCAAGGATTTAGCTGGTGCTAATATTCAAGGTGCTTTGACCATTTCCCAGTCATTCAATTCTGGGTTGTCGTGAGTTGACTAACCAACCTTATTTTACAATTTTAGTTTTACGTCAATTTTAATATGTGGAGCTTTCACGTGCTGTTGCAAATAACAATGGAACATTACAATATATAAAATGATGATGTATGTAAATTTATATATATATATATATATATATATATATATATATATATATATATATATATATATATGTGTTTTTGTGTGTGTGTGTGTGTGTGTGTATGTGTGTATATATTTTATATATACTTATATACATATATATATATATATATATATATGTATATATATATATATATATATATATATATATATATATATACATATATATATATATATATATATATATATATACACAGTATATACAGTATACACACACACACACACACACACACACACACACATATATATATATATATATATATATATATATATATATATATATATATATGTATATATATATGTAAATATACATACACATTCATACACACACACACACACACACACACACACACATATATATATATATATATATATATATATATATATATATATATATATATATATATATATATATATATATATTATAATGTGTGTATGTATATACATATATATAATGTATTTCTTTTTTATGTATGTGTATGTTTTATGCACGTGTGTGTGTTCAAAGCACAATCTCCATCAATACTCCTCCCCTCTCTGTCTGTCTGTCTCTATCTCGTGAATCCTGACCGTTCCCTCTCCAAATGACACCTCATGAATCTTATGGTATTCTTATGAGGGACTAAATCGATCTATCCATCTAATGCTGATGTTTCTCTCTTGCCACAAGAGCTTCCTGTGAAAGCATCGTATAAAGAACAAGGATCAAGCACTGAAAATATTCAAAGGAAGTTGAATTGTGTATTAAAAATAATTATCATCTAATTTAGTCATATCATAATCATTCTTACACTTGACAAAGCATTTAAACTGGATGCTATCAATTTACTCCGATTCGAAACGATTTGGCTTATTTGAAATTTTACCATCAACATGCTCTTCGTATCAGATTACATAATCTTTCCCATTAGATATGTAAATTATTCTAATAAGAAATTTAAGTTTCATGTAAAAACAGTAAAAATGCAGATTATTCACTAACATTTTGACCTCAAGGTAAAACCATGACTTATACAAATATTCTAACACAGAGCAGAATGCTTATACCTGAAGAAAGTTGAGGACATAACAAAATAAAGGGCCATTGGAAAGCAGATAAATATGTGTACTTTAACAGTGGTTTCCCCGAAAGAATTTCAAGATATGAAATAGCCATTTAATTCTTTCTTTTCTTCTTATGATGCCATGAACGTGTTGTCTTCATAAAAGTTACCAAAAGTCATATAAAATGTTCCTGAATACCTATTTCACTTTCTATATAAAGTAAGTATTTTAATTAAAAATTTTGTCTAACTGATGGGAAATGATTTATATATGAATGCAATTTTACAGTCTCAGCTAATATGAAATCATTTATTTTAATCTTTCATCCAGCAAAGACTTCTTTATTTCTCGATATGTTCATATTTTTGGGGAAATTCAGAGGTCTTAAATAGTTTTATGCTGGAATGATATATGTGCCATGTGAATATGATAAGTTTTCATGAAGATTAATATTCTGGGACATCAAATGTCTGTACAAGGAAAACCAGAAGCCTCTGGTTATTAAATCTGCACATATTCTTTACTATATGATATTGCGTATCCAATCTCTTCAATTCTCTCTCTCTCTTCTCTCT
>NC_089755.1:6829477-6854477 GCF_040412425.1 Macrobrachium rosenbergii
CCAAATAAAAAAAAGGACCCAATATTCATAATATATACTACATAACTTCTCATTAACATTCAGATTCAGGTTGGAAGTGGAATTTATATAATGGAAGATTTCATTAATCAAACCGCGAACGAACGAGTTTTAGTTTAATGAAACGTGAATTCAGTTTGGGAACTCCAAAAATGATAAAAAATATGTAACTGAATTTGGAGAAACAAATTATAGTTTAATATTTTCACATGTACAGAATCGCTTTGTCTCACTTGAGTTTTTGTGGATCAGTTCGTCGGTACAGACTAGGTTCTTTGTCATGTTAGAATAGGAGTTCTGTTCCACGAGTATTATATTCTCTACAAGTAAAATGTTGAATACTTTGCCTAACCCAATTGTGGGAATCTTCCGATCTCCAAATGCTTAAGCAAGGAGCAAACAGGACCCACTCAGACAGGTCAGACGGACAGACCCCGATTTACGATCCCTCTGCGCAGTGACGTCAGCTGATCCACAACTCACCTGTCTGCACCTGTCTGCACCTCTTTATCTCTCTTCTCTCTCTCTCTCTCTCTCTCTCTCTCTCCATTGACCTGATATCCTAGATTATACTGATTAACATATTTATCATGTCTATAGTATATTTCTGAAAGAGGAATAAATATATAACTATTATATTACTGTAAAGTTTATTTACACAGTTTATGTATAAATAATGTGCGTACACAGGTTAACACAGTTATGTTTGTTTGCTGTGAATACCATTACCTTATCACTTTCATATGTTTTACTTACTGGTCACTTCTGCAAGTCCTGTCTTTTTCTTATTTATCCTAATATCATTATTTAAAGAACTTCCTTATTTTCAAAGAACACTGATATTTTGGCAAAGAATTCTATGACATCATTTGATAAATAAACTCCCACACATTCAATTTCAGATACAATATTTTTAAAGCATTCTTTTCCCTGCCTGCAGACTGACACCATGCACAGTTTGAAATACTTCAGTATTGTAGTTAATTGAAAATAAAATGATTCTGAGGGAGCATACTGTTCACCTCTCTGTTTACTTCATCTGTCCACCTAAGATCCTTGGCCACACATTCACACACACACACACATCCTTTTACCCTACGTAGACAGATAAATAAATATAGACCGACAATGATAGGTCATTATTTGACCAGAGATTTGTACATGGACAAAGGTACAGTAGAATGCACTAAAATTTAACTTAATGATTAAAACTGCATAAATGAAAGCCCTTCAACAATGGTTCAACAAAAAAAGTCGAAGCAATGACACATTTGCATAAATACACAGTTCCAACAGTTCAACAAAACATACAAAAGCTCTTACATTGCTATAAATACATAACAATTCCTCAAACACAACGCCTCCCTCCAAAAAAACTGTAACAACGCCATAATACACACACACACACACACACACACACACACACACACACTAATACATATTACTGCTTTATAGTTTAATACCTTGAGGCATAAGGAGAGATGGAATTGCATCATCCTTTAATGTTCGTTCTCGCTTAGGATTATCGATTCCAAAGAGTCTGGATTTCATGTCATCTTTGCAGTCAGTGTCTGCAAAATCCACAGAGCATACTACTGCATTATCAGCGTTTATGCTATCAGTGCGACAACAAAGAATGAGTCCATCGTTGTCTAAGTTCTTTTGTATATTGGAAAACAGAAGTATTGTATGTCTGATCCTGATGTTTTGTTCTTGTATTATGGCACCCTATAAACTGAACAGTTGTCTGGCATATAAGCAGCACTGAAGTATGTCTAGTGGAAAAGATCACGATGAAAAGGTGTACACGAGGGTGGCTTATGAGACTGGTGCGCAAAACTTACTTCATGTACAGGTGCAGCTGACGTCATCACTCATCCTCCTCGAGCTCTACCTGCGCGCCGTCTGACCTGTCTGAGTGGGTCCTGGGAGCAAATTCATTCCTGCTCTCTGCCGAGCTGATGTCTGAAATTCAGGTGTATCGGTTTTACTTCCTGCTCACTCACATACATTTAAATTCTTACCTTTACTGTGACTCACAAGGAGAATTCTCATATCTCTCTCTAGGGCTCTTCTTACTAGAGGGAAATATGCTGCTCAAACTGATTTCCAATTTAGAGGCTTCTTGTGATTTACATAAAGTCTGTTTACTACAGTCCATAAAGGGTTTCAGCTGAGGATTTGAAGAAAAACAGAAAGAATGTAACCATCCAAACATGGAGTACCTAGTTAAATGATATTGAAAGATGAAATAATAAATATATGCACATATATATATATAGTATATGATATAGACAAATATAATAATGATATATATAAGCTATACTAGGGTGCCAAAGGAGTAATATTTAGAATTAAACTAACGTTAGTACAGAAAGAGGAATGACAAGGGAGATTTTGATTTCTCTTAAGAAAATATTAGAGACAAAAGGTGACTGAAATTGGGGCTCTCCAGGCACAGTCCAAGAAGATTTTCCGAGGGCCCTGTAGAAGGCAGATGGATGACTTGCGATTTCCGAGGGCGAGTTTCTTCCACGTGGTTAGGATGCAAGGGCTTCCGTAAAGGGGCAAGGCGATGGGGACTCCTCGAAACCCAAGCAAATGGCGTGGTCCGGCTAGCATCCAAGGAACACGGGGTGGTGAAGGGGTTCACGAGGGAAAGTATACTTTGAAAGGCCACGTGGTTTATGAGCCAAGGCATCATGGGGCCAGGTGTTGAGGACGTCTTCACTCCTCCATCTTCCAGCCCGCGTGTGAGAGAGAGGCCTCGTGGGCTTCTGCTTTTATCCCTCCTATGGGGCAGGGGGGCACCAACACAGATGGGGGTTGAATCATTTTCAGCTGATGCCTGCAGGGGAGGTTTGCCTGTAAGAAAAACAACCAAGACAGAAATCACTTTTTGCCTCGAAGAAAGATCTTTATCAAAAATGGAATGGCCTTTAATCTTTTAAACCCTTGTTTTAAGTCGAAGTCGATAGACAGATGGTCTATCGACCGAGCGGCTTGCAGTAAATGAAAACAACAAAACAAAACAACAACAACAAAAGGGGGAGGCAATTTGCTAGCGAGTTCTTGCTAATCATAATACCTCCCCATACAAGATGATGTACACACCTCCTTCGGGTGTGTACATCGATATTCAAGAATGAGCGGCAAATGCTTTACGTTACTCTACATTCTGCCTTGCAATGAACTTTACTACTAAGGGTTTTATGAACCTATGTGACATTACTTTTAATAACACATTGGGACAAATTTCGTTAACAGAACGCAAAGTGATTTAAACACTTGCAAAAGAATAATTACTTTAGATTTGGTTACCCACTGATAACTTTATAAAGTGACTCGAACAATTGTGAATTAATTAGGATTATAAGACCACGTATATGAGGCTATGGCAAACAAATGAAAAGAAAGGTTATTGTTCAAGAATTAAAACACATGGTTACTTAATTTTAGATTAAAATGCATGCGGTTAGTACAATCTGCCTTGAAGAGGCTGTGTAAATGAAAAAACAGCGTTTATTTTTGTAAATGACATCCCCTTTTACGCGATATTGTAATGACTATACATATTCGCATTGATAATTTATCTTCGTTTTATAGTTCAACGTATCGTTCAATGGCCGGCCCCACACACAGGATTTTGACAGTCGTATGTGGGCGAGAGTATTCGCGAGTTTTAATTCGCTAACCTTAAACTACGCTAATTTTATGCGTCCACTGCCTCCACTCAACCCAATGTTATGACGGGGCGAGCAGACAAAAGATGTGGGGTCTAGGACAAACAGAGTTCTTGGAAGGAATGGAAGGGGGAAAGGGATAATAATAACAAAAGGAAAATTAACAAGACGTTACGAATGAAACTGACCGCATATGAAAGGCGGAACACGTCTCTCGAGCTTACGAAAGGGGCATTTAAATCACAAGGGCAAGAGTTTATGACTCGCGATTCATTAAAATAAAGATAAATAAATGACTAAAAGAAAGTAAATGATATTGGCAGAAGAGCTAAGGGAAAAAGAGTGAGGGTTTTATTGTGTTAGGCGGGAATTTACCGTCCTTTGCCTATAAATTACGGCCCGGACTATCACTTCAGTCCCAGGGCGAGAAAAGTGCACCCGAAGGGCACGACTCCTTCAGGAAGAGCTGACACGCACGCCCGGTGCCAAGGTATGGGCGCAAGGGCATGCCACTTCTCACTCTGTTATTCTCAATGATTTATACATTGTGTGGGGAATGGTATCCCGTATTTAATTGCCTCTTGTGGGGATAATTTAAGGAAAGATTAATAGAAGGTGATAAGAGATAGAAGTTCCTGAGGAACGGAAGAAGATAGAGTGAGGGTCTGACATCCCCTTCTGGATTAGAGGTGCCAAGACCTTCGAAAAATGAAATGGTGGCACAGGTGCCATGGGAGCTCTAGAGCTCTTTGTAAATTACCTGGAAATGTCCCACGCCCGTGGTAATTTCGCCTCGAACCTTTCTTAATGGGACAGTCGTCCTCGGCCGGGGGAAGCGGAGGGCCCGAGACCGGAGGGCGGCACGGAGTACCACCTGGGCCTGCTGATGCGACAGCTGATGCAGGAGTGTTCCGTGCTGGTTCTACCATGATCCGTCGCGGCTCTTGTAGTTCATCGGCCAAGTGAGATATGGCAGAATCCTGACTTGCAATTGCGTCGGCGACGGACTGAGGCAGAGAGGAGGCGGTCGGGGGTGGCGTGAGCGGCTCGCTGCAGGTAACGTTGACCAGCTCAGGCACGGGTTGCGAGGCCGCACCTGCAGGTGAGCTTCCGCTGTGGTCGGGAGGAACCGTCTCTCTGACCGACGCTGGTAGCGGTGCCAGGCCGGGGAAGAGAGGGGGTCCTGAGTTGGATCCCGTGAATGGAGATCGGGCGTAGCGCTCTGGCGCTGGCACTGGCAGAGTCAGGCGCTATCAGAGGTTTCTTGGGCTCGTCGGTCAGGACGGACGAAGCTTGGCACTGCTCGGGGCATGCAAGTGGCACTGGCAGGAATTTGGCATCTCCTGGAGGGGAGATTTGATTGGGGCCCTGGCACTGGCACTGAGGCAGGGCCGGGCACTGGAATTGATCGGGAACCGATCGAGGGGCCACTGTACATCGTACTCAGGTGGTACTGGTGGGGACTGCACGTCCTCCTGGTACCCAGGGGCGCCAGTCTCGACTGAGGGAGAAGCAGGGGAGGATTACTTCGGGGAATGTGGACCCCTAGATTGTCGTGATTTCTGTGGGGACTGAAAGTCCTGTCCCAGGATGACGTCATAGCCTCCGGGGAGATGGCTTGCTACTGCAAGATTGCAAATTTTGGATTGGTGAGGTCTTGTGACTCTCAATTGGACCGTAGGGAGTATCATTTTAAATTGATTTATTCCTCGATCGTGACGAGTTTTCGTCTATTGACGATAGCTCCGTGGGAACTCTGTCCCTTCGGATGAGGAGATTTGTGCCAGCCCGAGTCCTCAAAGCAGTGACTCGGCGCGCCGGTGGCTACCTCGTGGAGGAGTCACGATACAGGCCCTTCGGCGGAGGGCCTAATGACTTGGGATCTGTGACGGCCAAGGCGACAGGTGGGAGTATTTGATTTATTATTGCGTGGGCATTTCGCCCATGCGGGAGAATGGCCATAAACCTTGCACGCCGTGCAAAAGGTCTGGCTGAAATCTTTTCCGCTGCCCCTGTGGAGGGCGAGGTGAGTTATTTGTCGGTTTTCCGGAGAGAGAGGAGCCGGTTTCTTGTTCTGGCACTGTTCAGAGGAATGCCCCGTTTTTTTGCAATAATAGCAAGTTAGGGGTTTGCCCGAGTCCCCATTTTTGTGGGAATTTGATCCTCCGAGGAGGACGGGGATTTATCTTCCGCCCCATGGATCCTTCTTGAGGGTGGTGAGTTTCCCACATGTCTGCTATTCGGCAACACTCGGTGAGTGTTGCTGGGGCTTTTTTCCACTATATGAGTGGCGAGGGCAGGAGGGGCGTGCGCAGGAAATGCTCGAACTTAAACTGCTCGAGTACCTCGGCGGTGTTGTGGCTCCTTCGAATCGAGCCATTTTGTTAATGCCCGCTCCGAATGGTACTCCCAATCGGACCAAGTCTGGCCTGCTTCTCTGGGCTGCTCTCTCCGTCTCCTCCACCGCTCGGGGGTAATCTCGTACGCCTTCGTAACTGCTTGGCGTACAGCTTCCCAGTTTCCCCTATCTTCTGCTGAAAGGGCGTGGTAGGCAACGAGGGCCTTTCCGCCCAGGAATTTAGTGAGAACAAGGGAGAGTTCCGCAGGGGAGAGATCGCAGCACTCCAGGACTCGTTCGGCCCTTTCAAGCCATACTTCAGGTTCGGACTCCGTCCATTTTGGCATGAACGAGTGAGCTTGGCTGAGGGCACTCATTCCCACTGCAGGGGCAGGGGGTGGCGTGCTGTCGTTCTAGCATCTGGAGCTCATGGGCGCTCTCTCTCTCTCTCCGCCTCTTGGGCAATTCTTTCTCTCTCTCACGTTCTTCTCCTCTCGTTGCTCTTGGGCAATTCTTTCTCTCTCTCACGTTCTTTCTCCTTCTCCTGCTCTTGGGCAATTCTTTTTCTCTCTCTCACGTTCCTTCTCCTCTTGTTGCTCTTGGGCAATTCTTTTCTCTCTCTCTCTTCACGTTCTCTACTCTCTCCGCCTCTGGGCAATTCTTTCTCTCTCTCTCTGCACGTTCCTTCTCCTCACTGCTCTTGGGCAATTCTTTCTCTCTCTCTCTCACGTTCTTTTCTTCTCTCCTGCTCTTGGGCAATTCGTTCTCTTGCCTCTCTCACGTTCTCTCTCTCTCCGCCTTGGCATCGTCCACTCGCTTCTTGAACCCATTCTCTCAGATCTTGCCCTGATAGTCCCATGTCCTTCCCAGCGGACATGTAGAATTTGAAATCCTCGTTTTGTTGGGCTCTGGTATTAGCCATCTTGAAATAATGGTTATATGGTAGGTCTGAAAGGACTCAGGTTGTCTGAAAAGACTCAATTGCAGGAATCTGAAACACTCAATTGTTCAGACTGCAGGAGAATGGATCTGTCTGAATAAGACAGTTGATTAGTAAGTCTGAGGAGACTTTTGTTAAAATTTGATATGTCTTGAAAGACGTGGTTGTTCGTGGCGAACGAATTTTAATATGCGTCTCAGAAGACGTGGTTGGATTTTGTCATTCGGACTTGGCCAGCTGTAGCGTGAAATTAAGGAGTTGTTCTAACGAACTGGAGTGATCAGTCCCATAAGGGCTTAGATGTGTGAAATACACTAATATAATGTCTCAAAAGGACTTGATTTTGGGTTCTCGCCACGTGCAGGAATTTTTGCAATTCTGAGGACTGGAATTTGGAGGAATTCTCGCCACGTGCGACCCAATTTTTTATGAGTCTCTTAGGACTGGAATTTGGAATTTGGAGGAATTCTCACCACTTGCGATGTAGAATTTTAGGAGTCTCTTGGAGGAATTCTCGCCACGTGCGACGTAGAATTTTAGGAGTCTCTGAGGACTTGGAATTTTGTTGAGAGTCTCTCGGACTTGTAATTCGGTGAGGAGTCTCTTAGGACTCGGAATTTGGTTGAGAAATTCTCGCCTTGTGCGACATAGAATTTTAGGAGGAGTCTCTGAGGACTTGGAAATACGATTTGTCCCTTAGGACTTAGAAATTACTAACGGGAAAAACCCAAAGAAAAATGTTTGCTGAGAAATGAATGAAAAAAAAGGCTACACACGCAGGCATGGGTTGTGGAGGGGGTGAAGGACTCCTGACCATCACCGGAGTTATTTTTAGATTCTGTGTGAATGAACCCGTCTATTTATAGACCGTCTGGGATTCCAGGGAATTTCCCGGGATGAGAGGATAACAGTAAAACGACCTAGTAATTTTCCCTATAAGCGGAGTTTAAATTTCGCTTTCCTAACACCTAACTCGAATTCTAACTACACTGAGAGAATTTCAGCAATGCAAGCTGACTTCGTCTTGTCCCACATGGGAATTTATTCGCGCCTAAATAACAATTCGCTAATCCGAAATGCGAAGTAAAATTTATCACAGAGGAATTTCTTTCGCACTATTCCTCGAAGCAAAGAATATGGCACGGATTTTAACACAGAGGAATTTTGCACTATTCCTCGAAGCAAAGGATGGTTAGCACTGGTTATTTCCTAACTACCTATCCTGAAAGGCATGCATTAATGAATCTAATACGGCGGTTCTTTTCTCTCAGTGAATACATGCATCCCTATTTCTAATTCCTAGGAACAGTCACGATTGTAAAAAGGTTTTGCTAAGATAAACACATTACTTACGTGGAATTTTCGGATCTGTGTGCTGGTTTTACGCAAAAGGTTCGTAATTGTCTCGTACCCAGCTTAGCTTTGCTAATAGCTGATCTGGCAAGTTGCAAATGCAATAAAACAACACTAGGGGAACTGCAACTGCAAAACGAGATCTATGGCCAGGTCGCCATTTTTACGTTTTTCTTGGTTTTAGTTTGAAATATTCTCTGTGAGACAGGTAGCAAACAATTTAAGGTAATTTAGCCTTGTGATTCTGACTTCGTGGGTCCAGGAAAACATAAAAGAGGAAAACAAAGGGGAATTTCATATGAGCGTAGGGCTCTTGTTACTGAGGAAAATATTACGTAAAACACGTGGGCAAACTTGCAGGAGTGTATTTACATAAATAACGTTAGTACGGGAAAGAGGAATGCTAGTAGATTATTGATCTTGAAGGGATTCCTTGAATGGATGAATGAAATTGGGGATTCCAGACACAGTCCAAGAAGAAAATCCACGATATAGGGTCCTTCGTAAGGTGCCAAAGAGATGACTTACTTACGACTCGCAAGGGCGAGTTTCTCACGTGTTAAGATGCAAGGGAGATTTCTGGCTTTCAAAGTAAAGGGCAACAAAAGCGTGACTGGGGACTTCAGGGCACTTTACCTTAACTCCAAGCAAATGGAGTCAGTCATCTTCCGGCTAGCATTCAAGGGAACACGTGGGTGGTGGCCTCGGAGTTCAGAGAGGGAAAGTATACTTTTAAAGGCCACGTGGTTTAGAGCCAAGGGCATGGCCAAGATTCGGGGACTCTCTTCACTCCCTATCTTCCAGCGCACGTGTGAGAGAGACCTCGTGGTTTTTGCTTGTATCTCCTCCTATGGGGCAGGGGCACCCATCAGCATATGGGGTTGAATCATTTTCACCTGCTGCCCGCAGGGGAGTTTTGGCCTGTAAGAAAACGACCAGACAGAAATCACTTTTGCCTCGAAGAAAGATCTTTTAAAGGGAGTGGCCTTAATCTTTTAAACCCTTGTGTTCTGACTGTGGTGAAGTCGATAGACAGATGTGTCTATCGATCGAGTGGCTTGCAGTAAATGAAAACAACAAAACAAACAACAAAAAAAAAGGGGGAGGCAATTTGCTAGCGAGTTCTTGCTAATCATAATAATATATATATATATATATATATATATATATATATATATATATATATATATATATATATATATATATATATATATATATATATATATATATATATATAATAGATAGATAGATAACATAAGAGTCGAAGCAATAAGTAGCAGCATTGATATAAAAGAAATAAAATAGAATTTTCTTTCATCCCAGCGAAAGAAAATTGCTATTATTCATCTGTAGCTACAAGAAGAATTCAACTTAAAAAGAAAATATTTTATAGAAAGAAATTCTTCTAAGTCGTCGTCTCTTAACTCTGCATAAAACATGATGAAGAGTAAGTGCATTTGACGCCAAATTTATCATAAAAGGAAAATTTTTTTCTCTATGAATCTCTCTTCTTTTAGATGACTTTCTTTCGTAGTTTTTTTCTAGGAAAGTAAAAAAAAAAAACACATGCACACACACACACACACACAAAACGCTCGCCAGTTAGAAGCCTTGTTTGTTGGGAGTGTCTCAAAGCGTTGTTAATGTTTTATTGTTTATTTGATGATGTCTTTACCTACTTGTTAAATTTTTCACTTCATATGTGAATTTATCATACTTTAGGCATTTTTCGGTGGAAGCATATTTTAAGTATCATATTTTGATTATTTTTCTGTGGAACTATACTTCAGTTTATCATATTTTAAAAAATCTCTGTAGAAGTATACTTAAAGTCTGTTATATTTTAGCAAATTTTTTTTATAGAAGTATATTTTAAGTTCGGTACATTTTTACCTAATTCTCTGTAGAATTATAGTTGAGGTTTATCACACAGGTAATTTTTCTTTGGAGGCATATTAAGCTTTATCACATTTTAGCTGATTTTATGTATTTCAGTTTTATCACATTTCAGCTAAATTTCTTTGGTGGCATATTGTCAATTTATCAAAGTTGTCAGTTTTTGCAAGAAAATTTTATGAAAACAAAGCAAGTAAACAAAGCAATATTTAAAAATTATATAAACAAAGCAAGCATGCAAAAACAAGCAAGCTAGGCAAGCAAAGCAAGCAAGCAAGTGCAGCAAGCAAACAAGCAAGTAAGCAAATATATAAATAATTTATAGTAAACAAGTAAACACAGCAAACAAGCAATCCTATCAAGCAAGCAAACAAGCTAGCATGCAGGCTAGCGAACAAGCAAAGCAAGAAGGCAAGCAAGCAACAAGAAGGAAAGCAAATCAAGGAAGCAAAGCAGGCAAAGCAAGAAAAGCAAACAAAGCAAGCAAGAAAACAAGCAAAAGAAGCAAAGTTAGCAAGAAATGCAAAACAAGCAAGCGAGTAAGCAAGCACCCAAGCATAACAAGTAAGCAAGCAAAACAAGCAAAGCAAAGCAAAGTAAGCAAAGGAAACAAGCAAGCAAAGCAAACACAGCAAATAAGCAAAGAAATTTTTAAGCAAGCAAGAAAGAAAGCAAGCAAGCAAACAAATAAACCCAGTGAAAAATGAATGATAAGCAACAGAGGCAGAGGTTGAAGGCCTTTCCGAAATTACATTTCAGCCGAAGAAATTAATGGTCAGTTCTGAATATGCAATTGCACCGATTCCCTTCAAATAGACCTCCTACAGCGGAGCGCTACGTATCGAGAATTATAGCAATATTGTTAATGTTTTTCAGAGGAAGAAAAACAGGAAACAAAAACAAAAAAGTTCGAGTTTGCAATGTTATTAATCACACGCATCAAATGACGAGGCAGTTTTAAATTCTTGATAAAAATTAACCATCTAATTAGAGCATTCATTAACGTTAATTTAGATATTTCACGTATCCTTCTCAAGCTCGTAAAAGATGCAATGCATTACTACCCTAATGCAATTCTCCTTGTATTTTAATAATTTACTTACCTGTTATTTCTTTGGAATGAGCCCTGTAATATTCTTTTGGAAGCTTGAATTTCAAGTCAATGGCCCCTGTATTATGGGCTTGTTCCATATAAAATGGGTTCATCTTCTGAATTAATAATAATAATAATAATTATAATAATAATAATAATAATAATAATAATAATAATAATTATAATTATTATTATTATTATTATTATTATTATTATTATTATTATTATTATTATTATTATTATTATTATTATATACAAAGGGTGGGGCGGTGGGTGTGCAGTTGTCAGGTCGGTTATTCAGCTGCGTTTTGGTTTGGTCACGGGTTGGTGACGATGTCGGTCTTGGAAGCGCTGAGACCTTCTACATAAATGCCCCTAATCGCTGTTGGAATTTGGGAGTGGTTGTTATCAGGATTATAGGTCGTTCATGGTAATCTGCCTTCTGTGTCCGCTGCTGGTTCTCTCTATCTCTCTCTCTCTCTCTCTCTCTCTCTCTCTCTCTCTCTATCTCTCGGTGTCCGGCGTCGGCTGGTTTCTTAAATTTATCCGTATGATGGTAGGGAGAAATTCGGTTTCCTTCACCCTGCTGATGTTCGGCTTTTTGTCTAAAATATGTAGTACTTCGAGTCCGTTGCTTGGTCTATGATTCTGGTGCTCTTTACAAGTTCTTCAAAGGTCTTCTTTGATGTTTTTGATGATTAAAAATAGCTATTTCTTGGATTTATACAGGAGATTTATTGGAGAGTTTGATAGCAGGCATCTTTCCACCGGGCAAGTAAATTTATTAGATGACACTACTTCTCTCCAAAGACGTTTCTGGAGGCGCAGGGTTGTTTTTAAGCAATAATTAGCTTGTTTTCATATTTTTATATTATCAGGATAATTTTTTTATCTTCTGCTGTAGGGGTTACATTTTCATTTATTATTTCTCTGAGGGCCTTCTTATCTTCTACATATTTCTGGTGCATGTAGTTCCTGTAATATAGTTTCATGAACTTACTATGGTTGTTTTCGGTGTCTGTCATGCTTTCCCGGTGCCAATTAGTTATTTATAGACTCGGGTTTGTTGTTCAGCCATGTGATTAGAGGAGTTGTTGGTCATGAGAATTTGTGCTGATTTTTCGATCTCTTCCGTAGTTCCTTTCCACGTGGAACAGTGTGAGGGACGCAAAGAACAAAAGCTTCAACCACTGACTTTTTATACCTGTCTGGGCACTCACTGGACCCATTAAGGCATAGACCTGGGTTTGTGGGTTTCTTATATACGGTGGTGGTATAGCCCATCGGGGTCTGCTGTACCTGAACGTCCAGATAGGGAAGGGCACCGTCAACACTATGTTCACACGTGAAACGGAGGCCGGAACATTCTCAAAAGTAGTCCTTAATTTTATAAATAATTCTTCTTCGCTATTCACTCTCACAAAGTTGTCATCTGTATACCTGTACTATTGAGGAGGGCAGGGGATCTTATATAAGACTCTTCTCTACGACGTTCACGTAGAATTGGCAAACATAGGACCCCTTAGAGGATCCTATTGCCACGCCGTCGATCTTAGCAGTAAAGATGTCCTCTGTGTGGGTGGTGAAGGGGGCCTTCTTAGTACATGTCTCGAGAAGGGCTTTTTATTTTCTTTTTGGGGATGTTCATGGTCATTGTCCTTCAAATAAATGGGATTCAAATGCCAAAGTTTTTATAGGCCCATTAGGCCAAAAGTAAAATGCAATACTTACAGAATTATTTGTTGTTTTATTTGAATCAGTATACAATGCCGTTTGTGTGATCACTTTTTGAAGATGGCATCAGGAAGATGAATTGTCCATGCACTGTTGAAGGCGATGTCTGGATCATTTTCGGCTGCTCTTCGGGACATCTCAAGTCACATTGCAGCAATTTCCTCCGAATTCGCATCTTCAATTCTTCCAAATTGTGTGGCCGACTTCTGAACACTTTCTCCTTCAGATATCCCCACATTCAGGAGGAAATTGCTGTAATACCCTTTGAATGTGCCAAGAGCAGCCGAAAACTTCAGACATGCCTTCAACAGTGCATCGCTACAGATGGCCACCATCTTCTTGATGCCATCTTCAAAAGTGATCACACAAACGGTTTGTATACTGATTCAAATAAAAACAAATAATTCTGTATTTTTTTACTTTTCCTAATAGCCTATCAAAACTCGGGCATTTGATTTGCCCCACCCTGTATATACCCTATAAAGGATATGTTCAATTGTCTTGCCGACTGGCGCGTTCATGAAGAGGCTCTCGACGTCTGGGGATGCCATTTATACCTGTAGAAGGAGAGTCTCGGAGTTTTCATAGAAAGTCGGTATATGACTGCAGGGATATATGGAGTGTGGAGATCGTTTAGTCTCTTCACGATGTTGTAAGTCATAGTTGGTATTTAGCTTATAATCAGACATAAAGGTTTACCAGGCTTGTGAATTTTTACGGTGCTGTAAATATACCCTGGATTAAAGTTGCCCCGGACAGGGGGGAGCTTGGGGGAATTCCTTGTACTGTGGATCCTCTCAACAGTCCTGTTGGTCTCATTGGATGTCCCCGATGGGGTTCTTGTTGATTTTTTGGAATTTGGAATGGTCAGCCAGTATTTGGTCCAGTTTCTCATGATATCCAGAGATCTGGATGAGCACTAGGGCAGCAGCTTTGTCTGCTCTTCTTATCGTGATTTCTTGGTTTTCTCTCAAGTTTTTAGCTGTTTCTTTCATTTCCTGGGTGAGGATAGAGCTTCTGTATGGGGCACCTCAGTTGGTAAGGGTTTCTGCTAACAGTAAGGGCTGGAGTTAATTGCTCGACCTGACCCTACCTTGGTCCTCGAGGGACTGGATAGAGTCAAGGAGGACTTCAACCTCCAGGCGCTTTGCGTGCAGGTTTGGCTTTTTTGTCACATGAGTGTTGAGCCCAAAATTAAGGAGGTCTTCCTTCTTCGGGTGTAGGTTTATACTCAGTGAGGTTGAATTCATTCTTTTGTCAGGAGATATTCAAACTTCTGCCGTTAAGCCTCACAAGTTTTATTATTATTATTATTATTATTATTATTATTAAAAAGGATGGGTGTATTATGTGAATTTATCTTATATAGTGTCTTTTCTATCCTTCTTATGATTCGCTTTTCAAAGGCTCAGCGATGTTAGTCAGTAACTGGCCGATATTCATGTTGGAAACTGAGTGTGCGGAATATTGTAAACCTTTTTATTACAATATTCAATCAGAAATCGTTCGTCTGGGTTCAGGTTCAAAGGTAGGTACCGTCGACATGTTTCGACCAGCTCGTTGGTCATCCTCTGGACGTGGTTGCAGGAGGTCTGAAGAAACGATGTGCTCGGGTTGGTATTTATAGGGGAGGAACGAGCTGGTCGAAACATGTCGATGGTACCTACAATAAAACCTGAACCCATTACGAAAGATTTCTGATTGAATATTGTAATAAAAGACTTCCAATTATTCCGCACACTGTCCTTTTCCAACATGAATATCGGCCAGTTACTGACTAACATCGTTTGAGCCTGAAAAGCGAATCATAAGGAGTGATAGAAAAGAAACTATATAAGATAAATTCGCATAATACAGCTTAAAACTTTTTTAATAAGACCTGTTTAAAAGAGGGTCTACTCATTCATATTATTATTATTATTATTATTATTATTATTATTATTATTATTATTATTATTATTATTATTATTATTATTATTTATTTATTTATTTATTTTTTTGTCTATCACAGTCATCCTATTCGACTGGGTGGTTTTTATAGTGTGGGGTTCGAGGT
Source organism: Macrobrachium rosenbergii (assembly GCF_040412425.1). Classification (NCBI taxonomy): domain Eukaryota; kingdom Metazoa; phylum Arthropoda; class Malacostraca; order Decapoda; family Palaemonidae; genus Macrobrachium; species Macrobrachium rosenbergii. The sequence goes on from NC_089755.1 coordinate 6,844,589, forward strand.
TGTATCCTGCCTCCTTAGGAGTCCATCACTTTTCTTACTGTGTGCTGTTTCTAGTAGCACACTTTTCTGCATGAGTCCTAGAGCTACTTCAGCATCTAGTTTTTCCAGATTCCTTTTCAGGGATCTTGGGATCGTGCCTAGTGTCCCTGTGATTATGGGTACAATTTCCACTGGCATATTCCATATCCTTCTTATTTTTATTTTTAGGTCTTGATACTTATCCATTTTTTCTCTTTCTTTCTCATCTACTCTGGTGTCCCATGGTATTGCGACATCAATGAGTGATGCTTTCTTCTTGATTTTGTCAATCGTCATGTCTGGTCTATTGGCACGTATCACCCTATCTGTTCTGATACCCAAGTCCCGGAGGATCTTTGCCTGATCATTTCCTATCACTCCCTCAGGTTGGTGTTCATACCACTTATTACTGCTGGTGCTTCTTGCAAAGGCTCCAGTGGAGGGCTTTTGCTACTGAATCATGCCTCTTTTTTTGCTGGTTATGCGCAAGTGCCAGACATTCGCTTGCTATGTGGTTTATGGTCTTGTCTTTCATATTGCACTTCCTGCATATGGGTTAGATGTTATTTCCATCTACTGTTCTTTTGACATATCTGGTTCTTAGGGCCTGATCTTGTGCTGCCATTAGCATTCCCTCTGTTTCCTTCTTGAGTTCTCACCTCTGCTCTGTAGCCATTGCCATGTTCCATTGCTGGCCAGTTCTTTTGTATGTCTCATGTACTGTCCGCGCATTTGTTTGTTGTGCCAATCCTCTGTTCTGTTTTTCATTCTCCTGTCTCTGTATATTTCTGGGTCTTTGTCTACTTTTATCAGTCCTTCTTCCCATGCACTCCTTAGCCACTCGTCTTCACTGGTTTTCAGATATTGCCCCAGTGCTCTTCTCTCGATGTTGACGCAGTCCTCTACGCTTAGTAGCCCTCTCCCCCTTCTTTTTGTGTTATGTATAGTCTGTCCATATTTGCTCTTGGGTGTAGTGCTTTATGTATTGTCACGTGTTTTCCTAGTAATCTGGTCTATGCTGCAGAGTTCAGCTTTGTGCACTCCACTACTCCTGCATTGTATCTGATTACTGGTACTGCCCATGTGTTTATGGCTTCTGTCATGTTTCTGGCTTTGAGTTTTAACTTCAGTATCAACTTAAGTCTCTACATATATTTTTTCCTGGTCGTGTCCTTCATCTCTTGGTGTTTTTTATCCTCTCCTTCTATTATTCACAGGTATTTGTATCCTGTCTCATCTGTGTGTTTGATGCTATTCCCATCTGGTAGGTTTATCCCTTCAGTCCTTGTTACTTTAACTTTTTTTGTATGTTGACCAAGGTGCCTTTTTCTATTCTAAACTCCATCTTGATGTCCCCAGATACAATCTTTACAGTCTAGATTAGGGTATCTATTTCCTTGATGCTCTTACCATACAGCTTGATGTCGTCCAAGAAAATCAGATGGTTAATTCTGTTACCTCCTTTCTTGAGTTGGTACCCAGCATTTATCTTCTGCAGTAATTTTGTCATGGGAATCGTGGCTACTACGAAGAGTAGTAGGAACGGTGAGTCACCTTGAAAGATCCCTCTCCTGATATTAAACTCTGCTGGTATTATCTCAGAGCTTGTAAGTACTGTATTCCAGTAGCTCATTGTATTTTCAAGGAAGCTGATGGTGTTTTCCTCTGCCCCATATATTTTCTGGCATTCTATTGGCCATGTGTGCGCTATCATGTTGAAGGCTCTCTTGTAGTCAATCCATGCCTTGCTTAGGTTGGTTCTCCTTCTCTTACTATTCTTCATTACCATTTTGTCTATTAGGAGGTGGTCTTTTGTGCCCCTACACTTCCTTCTGCAGCCTTTCTGTTGGGGAGGGATGGTGTTTGTATCCTTTAGGTAGTTGTTTAGCCTTTCACTGATGATACCTGTTAATAACTTCCACATTACTGGTAGGCAGGTGATCGGCCTGTAGTTAATTGCTATATTTCCCTTGTTCTTGTCTTTCTGTACTAGGGATGTTCTCCCCGTGGTCACCCATTTGGGTACATGGCAGTTTGTGATATAACTCTGGAGTTGTTCTGCTGCTTGTGTGTGTAGGGCCTTGAAGTTTTTGAGCTGGTATCCATGGACTTCATTGGGACCTGTGGCTTTCCAGTTAGGCATATTCTTTAGTTGGTGTCTGACTGTGTCTGTTGTGATGTCTTTGTTTTATTCTCCCCATTTCTTCTGCCTTGATTTCCTGGAGCCATGTTGCATGTTTGTTGTGTGATACTGGATTGCACCATATGTTTTTCCAGAGTCTCTTACTTGGTTCGGCTTCAGGAATTTCCTGGTGGTTGTCTTCCCCTCTTAGTTGACTATATAGTCTTTTCTGGTTGGTTCTGAAGAGTTTGTTCTGTTGGTATCCTTTATTCCTATTCATGTATCATTGGATCTTATGTGCTTTGGCTTTAAGCCTCTGTTTTATATCTTCTATTGTGTTGTTTAGTCCCTTCTCCTGCACTTTGCATTTCTCATTCAGTTCCTCTGTTGTTTTCTTCCTTCTTAGCCTCTTTTCTGTCATCTCTTTCCAGTTTACTCAAGTCAGATCTCATTTCCATGATTTGTTTTTCCAGGCGCCTTTTCCAAGGCGGTTGCTGTTTTGGTTTCTGTTGGGTTGGTTGTGATGGTGGTGTTGGTGTTTGTATCCCCATGAGTTCTAATCCCAGTCTTGCTGCTGCATATGCCAGGTTATTTGTTTTTGTGATACTGTAGGTGTGGATTAGTCACATTATTTCATCAACTTTACTTGTTTTTTTCCTTAGTTTTTTTGTGTGTTGTAGGTTTTCATGGAGGGGATCTGTGTTCTTCTGTACCTGGCTTCATCCAATGTCTGATCTTTTCCATCCATTCTGACCTCTCTGTTACATCTTCGGTGTTTCCTCGTGTGTCGTTCTCTGGTAGCTCATCATCCCTGTCGTTTTCTGTGGCATCGTCCCTTAGTTCGTCTTCTTGTCTTTCGTTGCTGTTTGTTTTCTCTTTCCAGTTGCTCTCTTTCTATTGTGGAGAGCCAGTTCTTTTTCTTTATGTTCCCTACTTGGTCTGCCAGCCTCTGTTCTGTTTAAGGGGTGTTATTTCTCTAATTCCAGATGTTGACCAGTCTTCTTCTGTATCTTCTTTCTGTCGGGTTGCTTCTGATGTATCATCTCCATATTTCCTTATTTTCTTCTCTTGTCCATTTCTTCTTCTGGATTGCCTCTGTAGCTCCATTCTCTGGTTGCTGGTTACCGTTGTTGTGGTGGTCAGTTGCTGGATGACGACCTCCAACTACCCGGCCGCCCTCCTTGTCGATTGGGTTGTATACCTGGCTGCCGGACGAAGCTCCTCTGTTGCCAAATGTTCCATTTATGTCGTTGTCGTTTATACTTTCATTTCTTCCCATCATTGGTGAGTTTTGCTATTTAACCCATAGCTGGACCCTGCCCCATCGAGAATAGCTACTCAAGGAATCAACGCCGAGAGAGCGGTCTCCCATCCAACGACTGACCAGCCGCAGTGTTGCTTAACCAGTCCATCGATGAGCTAAAACACTCTGCCACGGCTCCCATATTATTATTATTATTATTATTATTATTAAGTCATTGGCAATGATTCAAACATTTCACGTATCGTTCTCGAAACTCATAAGTGTGAAGAAATTATTATTATTATTATTATTATTATTATTATTATTATTATTATTATTATTATTATAATTTGGCAGCAGACCCTCTTTTAAACAGGTTCTATTGAATATTATTGCTGCTTCAGCTGCATTTATTTTGTAGAAGACTTTTTCTATTTTCCTTATTGCGGACTTCTCTTCAGTGGAGGTGCGTGCTAACAGCTCGCCTATATTTGTCATTTCATGGGGGAAAAGTCAAAATCTGGATTCTGCTTCTTTATATATTCTATACAGTTAGTTATATACAATTGTTGCCGCAACGCGTTTCGACAGACTCTTCTGTCATTCTCCAGCGGGAGCTAGTAGAGGACTGGCAGATTGCATAGGTCCTTCTGAATATATACACGGGCTTCAGCGGGGGTCATGGATGGCGAATTCTGATTGGTTGCAGTCAGCGAACTTCAGAGCCAAATTTCTGCGCGAAGCTCGATCCTGACAGATCTTCGCAACCTGGGAATGTCATTCATTCCAGCGTTCCCATTGGCCTGCCGTTGCGTGATGTCATGCCGGCTGACATCATTAAAAGTTTGGCTGCTATTGGGCTGCGGATGAATGATGTCATTATCTACTCTTTCTGTCGTAGTCGGGGAGATTGTCTCGAAGGGCGCCTCGCTCATCAGGGTGCATCTCCATTTTCACCGGTTATCTCCATTTTCAGGGTTGTTGTTTTCAGGTATTCGTTGGATTTGGTGGGTGTTCTGCATTATTCTTCTTAAATTCGTGGGTAGGAGGCATTTGACGTGAAATTCAAGCTTCCAAAGAGTATAGTGTTCAGTTGGTCAAGCATGTATGTGTTTGTGTTTTTGGCCTTCAAAATGTAGAGTAAGGAAAAAAAACTATTGCAAAGGATTCCTTCAGACTAAATAATCCCACTCCCTGAATTTCCTGATTTAGAACTCGTGTTTGATGGCAAATTCAATTTCAGAAACGAAGCCCAATAATTTCTTGCTTATGAAGGGTAAGGGACTAGTTTGTATATTACTTATACATTCCATAAATTTCAATAAATGCATCGGAATTAATTTATGTAAATGACGTTACCTGCGTTCATTTGTGAAGAACTTTGTAAAGTTCGCTAAAGATAAGATGCTTTCAACAGCCTCACAGGAGATGTCGTCCAATTGGAACTTCAGAAGTTCCAGGGAAGATCCCTAGTACAATTCTCCTTGCATTTTAATGATTTACTTTCATTTTTATCTATTTATCAGTTTGCTAATTTATCTGCTTTTAAATAACTGATCTCCTCTTTCTGAATTTCCCATTACCTTCTGTTACTTCATTCGATTGAACACCATATTCTTTGGAAGCTTGAATTTCAAGTCAGTGGCTCCTGTGGTAGGCTTGTTCCCTATGAATAGGGAAATTTCGATGTTATGCATGAATTAAATATTGAAGATGTCCTCAAATAGAAGTAGGTTTCTGGCTAGATTTGAGCAATTCAAAATATTTTGTTTTTACAATTACCAGCAAAAATTAAACATATAAAAATATATCACGATCCTGAATTTTCCACTTGCCAAGAAAATGTAAGTAATTATTAAGTACGTTTAGGAATGACTTCTCTCTTCTATGTGCAAATTAATGTCATGGGCTTTGCATGAACGTTTTTGAAAACTACCAAAGTTCTTTCTTTGTCTTTTATTATTATTATTATTATTATTATTATTATTATTATTATTATTATTATTATTATTATTATTATTATTATTATCACGTCTTTATCGGAAGGTGATTGCAGTATCTTGCAATATTGAATAAACATCAGGATGGTATTAATCTTAAAAGTAATCAAGTGATTTTACCAAATGTGTGACTGATACAACGAACATTAATTTTCTTATAATCTGTGGATCTCAAGTTTTTTTTCTTTTTATCTTTGCTCATTCTTCGGTTTGGTTAATCTTGAGAGTTTCGTTCCATCTCATCCTCGTTTCCTTAATCGTTCCCAGGTGTCTAATTTCATCTGGACCTCAGCGGGGCCACTCCAGGAATCTCGTCCTCCCTTTGGTAGACCTCAATTACCACTGCAAAGTCTGGTGCCTGATTTAATGTAATGTTCTAATTGTATCTTCCTAATTCCATCTTCCTGGTTTCGTATCTAAACTTTTTGGCCTGGCCAGAGAATTTCTTTTCATTTTGTTTATTGCAGATGGTTTTTGGATCATTTTATATATACTTTTCATCAGTTTGCAACCGAAACAATAAATAAATTCTAATATATATGAATAAACGATGGTAAGTTTATCAGTGACGCTGTTATGTTGTCAAGCTTCATGTTCCTCTTTGGCATAATTTTTGATAAGGATAACAAGTACTTCTTTGAATCCTCCTGATGTGATGAAAATATCCCTAGAAAAGTTAATGTTTTCATTCTTTTGACACTTGCATTGACCAATCTGCTACCACTTGGAAATAGTAGAATCTGAGCTATTTTAACAAAATGACACAGATGTAGTTCTTTGAAAATGTAGGTCTATGAGGATGTAGGGCTATGCAAGAGTTTATGGACAGATTTCACCTAAAGTCTATTTTGGGCACTTTTCAATAAATGTTCCTACTTCTCTCTGTATACCAAATGAGTGATTCCAGAACCCATATCCCAGCAATGAGGGCAACAGAAGGTCTTATGATTCATATAATCTCCATAATTATTGTCTTACTTCGCTCTTATCTTGTGATTCGTCTTCAATTGTGGGAGAAAGATTAACTTATTGAAAATTTTGGAGACAAAAAGCCATATGACAGCAAAAGGTGCAGCAGAAGAATGTCTCATAACTTTTGTCTTATTTTGCTCTCATATCTTGTGATTCGTCTTCTTCAATTGCGGGAAAAAGAATACGAGTTGAAAGCTTTCGAGATAAAGGCTCCACTGGGAGAGGATACTGACAAGATTTACATCCTATGAAGACGAGGAATTTGATCGCAGACAGAAAGAAGAAGATGAAAGATCGGCCTTTCATCAAAGGGATCTTCGGCAAGATCAAAGACAAAGAATTTCTGGGAAAAATAAAGTTTCGACCAAGAGCCAGATTTTTTTGTTTTGCTGAAATACTTTTATCTCGATTACCCTGTGATTTTGATTTTGCTGTCTGGAATCATTAACGGAAATATAAAGAAAAAATACAGAAGGTGTTCATGATATGACAATGAAATACAATGATTTATATTAAGGCTACACGGACCTACCAAACCTGTTCCCCTGACAGGTAAATTCTTCATCAGACAACTGAACCATAAAACCTCACATTATTGTAGCAGCCTTGGTACAAATGGAAGAATTTATATATCTCTCGCATGATATATCTTTTTCTTGAAGGGTTCCAATTCAATGACTTGTTGAAGGGAATAAGTGACGAGAAGATATAACTTTATCAATCAGTTCAGAGTCAGTGTCTTGTAAAGTACGAGAGATCATTTCCGCGTCTCTGATTTAAGAGCTGAACTTCAGAGTCTTCAGACAAATACCTAATGAGGCCGTTTGCAGAGTGAATTCAGTCACTGCGCAAGTTCTGAGAGAGATGTCATTATGAATAAATCAGAAACATGATGGGAATAATTACTATTTCTGCCCATGATCAAATTTCTTGAGTTCGTGTTATGCTTTGTCACTCTTTCAAAAACATTTCAGCTCTTGTCTACGGACTGAGACCACCTAAAACTGCTCAAGTAAACCCATTCTTGATACTTTTAGACATTTTGAGGGGTATTTCTTTTGGATTTAATTTATTTTCGGGGTCAGTGGCATTAACATGCATGTCACTATGCCACACCCTGGGGGCTCACCTCCCCAGTGTTTGGCCCAGTGTTTGTCCCTGGGGGCTCACCTCCCCAGTGTTTGTCCCTGGGGGCTCGCCTCCCCAGTGTTTGTCCCTGGGGATTTCCTCCCCAACTTTCTTATGTGGGGGATTGCCTCCCCAGTATGTTGTCCTTGGGGATTGCCTTCCCATCATCTTCCCTGGGGGATTGCCTCCTCAGTGTTTATTCCCTGGGGATCGCCTCCCAAGCTTTCTTATGTGGTGGGGGATCGCCTTCTCAGTATGTTGTCCCGGGGATCTCCTCCACACCTTTTTCCCTGGGGGATTGCCTCCCCAGTGTTTGTCCCTGGGAGATCGCCTCCCCACCTTCTCCCTGGGGATCGCCTCCCCAATGTTTGTCCCTGGGAGATCGCCTCCCACCTTCTCCCCCAATTATGCCTCCCCAGTGTTTGTTCCCCTTTCAGATCAGCCTCCCCACCTTCTCCCACGGGGGGTCGCCTCCCCAGTGTTTGTCCCTGGGAGATCGCGTCCCCACCTTCTCCCCTGGGGGATTGCCTCCCCAGTGTTTGTCCTTGGGGATCGTCTCCCCACCTTCTTCCCAGGGGGATCGCTTCCTCACTGTTTGTCCCTGGGGGACGGAATCCAACAAGACATTATTATTCAGATTAGTCAACCTGAGAACGTGAGTATAAAGGTGCCTTTCAAGAAGTAATTGTGAAGAGATAAATTTTTGTCACTGAATACGTACAGTACTTTGCATACATGTCACAAACTGTTCAGAACAAGTCAGTGTGAACAGATAATTTTTTGCCATGGAGAAATCGCATTGTCATGTTATGTGTAGTTTAAGGATGAGTCCAATCCACAGTAAATAAAAAAGTGTCATGAACACACGTTCTGTATTTATTGCATACATATCACAAACATGTTGAAAACAAGTCAGTGACTGCAAGTGGAGAATGAATCTTTGGAAAATGCTGGATAATCGTTGAAAATACTTTCCAGGACTATCTATAAATTGCTGACTTGTATTGGAGCTGTTTGTGATATGTATGCAATAATTTCCAACTGTCTTAATAAATCGTATCACTGTAGTGTAGACACCCACTAAGATGGATGAAATTTTAATATTAATGTGATTATGTAGAGGAGATATATGAAAAGGTTAGCCAAGTGGAAAAAAATATTTAAAGTAATATTCTAAGAAATAGTTCAATCATATGAGAAGAATGGAGGACAAATTTGGAATCGGGGTAGTGTGTTTTAATGTGGTTCAGTCATGTGGTAAGTATGGAGGATAATAGGGTGGGAAAACAGTGTATATTCCGTAAAAGCTGATAAGTGCTGGATAAATGGAGCAACAGAGGCTTTTGAATGAAAGGGTCTAAATACCAAGGATATGAAAGAGTCAGGTCAAGATAGAGATGATTAGTGCTGAATATGTAGAGGATTTGAAGCACTACTGATGAGCCCCTTCTATATATGATGTATTAATTGTGAAATGCTGTGAAAGTTGTTTGGCAATATTATTATATATATATATATATATATATATATATATATATATATATATATATATATATATATATATAATATATATATATATATATATATATATATATATATATATATATATATATATATATAAATATATATACATACAAATTATATATATATATATATATATATATATATATATATATATATATATATATATATATATATATATATATATATATATATATATACATACATATATATATATATATATATATATATATATATATATATATATATATATAAATATATAACATACATATATATATATAATATATACACTTTATATATATATATACATATCTATATTCTTATATATAAATATATATATATATTATATTATATATATACATATATATATAAATTTCTGACTCACGTCATTGGATCGAACCCAGGTCTCTCAGGTGGAAAGCAAGGGCGTTACCCACTGGGCCATACAAGTCTAAAAGAAGTCAGAACCTGAGAACAACTGCACCCAAAAATTACCTGGGCAAGCTAACTGCTTGCATACCAGCGAGTTTTCCCCAACTTCCCGACTCAGCAATGACCCAATGGACAACATTTCATTCGAATTATCCTTTCAGTGAAATAAGAAATCAAGGAAATCATCAACACACAATCAACTGTGGAACAGAAATAAATTTCTGACTCACGTCGGGATCGAACCCAGGTCTCATAATAAAGCAAGGGCGTTACCCACTGGGCCATTCAAGTCTAAAAGTGGAACCTGAAAGCAACTGCACCAGGAATTACCTGGGCAAGCTAACTGCTTGCATACCAGCGAAGTTTTAAAAAACTTCCCGACTCAGCAATGACCCAATGGACAACATTTCATTTCGAATTATCCCTTCTGAGTGAATAAGATAGAAATCATCA
>NC_089755.1:6866977-6876977 GCF_040412425.1 Macrobrachium rosenbergii
CGAACCCGCGACGAAAAGCCTATTCAGCGACTCCAGTTGACGTAAACCATTGAGCCATCAAGAGAGGTATAAGTCTTTTGCCGAGATGTCGTACTGCTTTTACCCGTGCGTGAGCGGGGAAAGTGTACTTAGCCTCGACAATGACCCACCTCCGCCATGACAGTTCATTGTAGTTTGGAACACGCAGCTCTTGTTATGAAATTTTTATCACACCGTGATTTTATACAATCATGAAGCTACAAATGTCGCTAAAATATCGAAATCCACGCTACCTCAATCTCCGTTGGAGAATTGTCATGGCGAAGGTGGGTTTATATAAGTGATAAATGAATTGGAATCGACGGGACACGAACCCGGACAAAAGACCTATTCAGCGACTCCAGTTGACGTCAATGGTTGAGCCATCAAGAGAGGGTATAAGTCTTTTGCCGAGATGTCGTCCTGCTTTTCCCGTCGTGAGCGGGGAAATAAACTAGCCTCGACAATGACCCACGGAGATATACCGAGGTAGCGTGGATTTCGATATTAAGCGACATTTGTAGCTTCATGATTGTATAAAAATCACGGTGTGATAAAAAATTTCATAACAAGAGCTGCGTGTTCCAAAACGTACCAATGAACTGTCATGGCGGAGGTGGGTCATTGTCGAGGTTAGTACACTTTCCCGCTCACGACGGGTAAAAGCAGTACGACATCTCGCAAAAGACTTATACCTCTCTGATGGCTCAATGGTTTACGTCAACTGGAGTCGCTGAATAGGCTTGTCAGCGGGTTCGTGTCCCCACGATTCCAATTCATTTATCACTTATATAAATTCCTTCGGCGACAATTCTCCAACGGAGATATACCGAGGTAGCGTGGATTTCGATATTAAGCGACATTTGTAGCTTCATGATTGTATAAAAATCACGGTGATAAAAATTTCATAACAAGAGCTGCGTGTTCCAAACGTACCAATGAACTGTCATGGCGGAGGTGGGTCATTGTCGAGCTAGTACACTTTCCCTCCACGACGGTAAAAGCAGTACGACATCTCGGCAAAAGACTTATACCCTCTTGATGGCTCAATGGTTTACGTCAACTGGAGTCGCTGAATAGGCTTTAAATCGCGGGTTCGTGTCCCCACGATTCCAATTCATTTATCACTTATATAAATTCCTTCGCGACAATTCTCCAACGGAGATATACCGAGGTAGCGTGGATTTCGATATTAAGCGACATTTGTAGCTTCATGATTGTATAAAAATCACGGTGTGATAAAAATTCATAACAAGAGCTGCGTGTTCAAACGTACCAATGAACTGTCATGGCGGAGGTGGGTCATTGTCGAGGCTAGTACACTTTCCCGCCACGGCGGGTAAAAGCAGTACGACATCTCGGCAAAAGACTTATACCCTCTCTTGATGGCTCAATGGTTTACGCCAACTGGAGTCGCTGAATAGGCTTTCGTCGCGGTTCGTGTCCCCACGATTCCAATTCATTTATCACTTATATAAATTCCTTCGGCGACAATTCTCCAACGGAGATATACCGAGGTAGCGTGGATTTCGATATTGCGACATTTTGTAGCTTCATGATTGTATAAAATCACGGTGTGATAAAAATTTCATAACAAGAGCTGCGTGTTCCAAACGTACCAATGAACTGTCATGGCGGAGGTGGGTCATTGTCGAGGCTAGTACACTTTCCCCGCTCACGACGGGTAAAAGCAGTACGACATCTCGGCAAAAGACTTATACCTCTCTTGATGGCTCAATGGTTTACGCCAACTGAGTCGCTGAATAGGCTTTCGCCGCGGGTTCGTGTCCCCACGATTCCAATTCATTTATCACTTATATAAATTCCCTTCAAGCGACAATTCTCCAACGGAGATATACCTAGTAGCGTGGATTTCGATATTAAGCGACATTTGTAGCTTCATGATTGTATAAAAATCACGATGTGATAAAAATTTCATAACAAGAGCTGCGTGTTCCAAAACGTGCCAATGAACTGTCATGGCGGAGGTGGGTCATTGTCGAGGCTAGTACACTTTCCCTCTCACGACGGGTAAAAGCAGCACGACATCTCGCAAAAGACTTATACCCTCTCTTGATGGCTCAATGGTTTACGCCAACTGGAGTCGCTGAATAGGCTGTCGGGTTCGTGTCCCCACGATTCCAATTCATTTATCACTTATATAAATTCCCCTCGGCGACAATTCTCCAACGGAGATATACCGAGGTAGCGTGGGATTTCGATATTAAGCGACATTTGTAGCTTCATGATTGTATAAAAATCACGGTGTGATAAAAAATTTCATAACAAGAGCTGCGTGTTCCAAACGTACCAATGAACTGTCATGGCGGAGGTGGGTCATTGTCGAGGCTAGTACACTTTCCTCCGCTCACGACGGGTAAAAAGCAGTCACGACATCTCGCAAAAGACTTATACCCTCTCTTGATGGCTCAATGGTTTACGTCAACTGGAGTCGCTGAATAGGCTTTCGTCAGCGGGTTCGTGTCCCCACGATTCCAATTCATTTATCACTTATATAAATTCCCCTTCGGCGACAATTCTCCAACGGAGATATACCGAGGTAGCGTGGATTTCGATATTAAGCGACATTTGTAGCTTCATGATTGTATAAAAATCACGGTGTGATAAAAATTTCATAACAAGAGCTGCGTGTTTCCAAACGTACCAATGAACTGTCATGGCGGAGGTGGGTCATTGTCGAGGCTAGTACACTTTCCCCGCTCACGACGGGTAAAAGCAGTACGACATCTCGCAAAGACTTATACCCTCTCTTGATGGCTCAATGGTTTACGTCAACTGGAGTCGCTGAATAGGCTTTCGTCATGGTTCGTGTCCCCACGATTCCAATTCATTTATCACTTATATAAATTCCCTTCGGCGACAATTCTCCAACGGAGATATACCGAGGTAGCGTGGATTTCGATATTAAGCGACATTTGTAGCTTCATGATTGTATATAAAAATCACGGTGTGATAAAAATTTCATAACAAGAGCTGCGTGTTCCAAACGTACCAATGAACTGTCATGGCGGAGGTGGGTCATTGTCGAGGCTAGTACACTTTCCCGCTCACGACGGGTAAAAGCAGTACGACATCTCGGCAAAAGACTTATACCCTCTCTTGATGGCTCAATGGTTTACGTCAACTGGAGTCGCTGAATAGGCTTTAAATCGCGGGTTCGTGTCCCCACGATTCAATTCATTTATCACTTATATAAATTCCCCTTGGCGACAATTCTCCAACGGAGATATACCGAGGTAGCGTGGATTTCGATATTAAGCGACATTTGTAGCTTCATGATTGTATAAAAATCACGGTGTGATAAAAATTTCATAACAAGAGCTGCGTGTTCCAAACGTACCAATGAACTGTCATGGCGGAGGTGGGTCATTGTCGAGGCTAGTACACTTTCCCGCTCACGACGGGTAAAAGCAGTACGACATCTCGGCAAAAGACTTATACCCTCTCTTGATGGCTCAATGGTTTACGTCAACTGGAGTCGCTGAATAGGCTTTAAATCGCGGGTTCGTGGTCCCCACGATTCCAATTCATTTATCACTTATATAAAATTCCCCTTCGGCGACAATTCTCCAACGGAGATATACCGAGGTAGCGTGGATTTCGATATTAAGCGACATTTGTAGCTTCATGATTGTATAAAAATCACGGTGTGATAAAAATTTCATAACAAGAGCTGCGTGTTCAAACGTACCAATGAACTGTCATGGCGGAGGTGGGTCATTGTCGAGGCTAGTACACTTTCCCCGCTCACGACGGGTAAAAGCAGTACGACATCTCGCAAAAAAGACTTATACCCTCTCTTGATGGCTCAATGGTTTACGTCAACTGGAGTCGCTGAATAGGCTTTCGTCGCGGGTTCGTGTCCCCACGATTCCAATTCATTTATCACTTATATAAATTCCCCTTCGGCGACAATTCTCCAACGGAGATATACCGAGTAGCGTGGATTTCGATATTAAGCGACATTTGTAGCTTCATGATTGTATAAAAATCACGGTGTGATAAAAATTTCATAACAAGAGCTGCGTGTTCCAAACGTACCAATGAACTGTCATGGCGGAGGTGGGTCATTGTCGAGGCTAGTACACTTTCCCGCTCACGACGGGTAAAAGCAGTAATCGACATCTCGGCAAAAGACTTATACCCTCTCTTGATGGCTCAATGGTTTACGTCAACTGGAGTCGCTGAATAGGCTTTCGTCGCGGGTTCGTGTCCCCACGATTCCAATTCATTTATCACTTATATAAATTCCCCTTCGGCGACAATTCTCCAACGGAGATATACCGAGGTAGCGTGGATTTCGATATTAAGCGACATTTGTAGCTTCATGATTGTATAAAAATCACGGTGTGATAAAAATTTCATAACAAGAGCTGCGTGTTCCAAACGTACCAATGAACTGTCATGGCGGAGGTGGGTCATTGTCGAGGCTAGTACACTTTCCCCCGCTCACGACGGGTAAAAGCAGTAGTACGACATCTCGGCAAAAGACTTATACCCTCTCTTGATGGCTCAATGGTTTACGCAACTGGAGTCGCTGAATAGGCTTTAAATCAGCGGGTTCGTGTCCCCACGATTCCAATTCATTTATCACTTATATAAATTCCCTTCGGCGACAATTCTCAACGGAGATATACCGAGGTAGCGTGGATTTCGATATTAAGCGACATTTGTAGCTTCATGATTGTATAAAAATCACGGTGTGATAAAAATTTCATAACAAGAGCTGGCGTGTTCCAAACGTACCAATGAACTGTCATGGCGGAGGTGGGTCATTGTCGAGGCTAGTACACTTTCCCCGCTCACGACGGGTAAAAGCAGTACGACATCTCGCAAAAGACTTATACCCTCTCTTGATGGCTCAATGGTTTACGTCAACTGGAGTCGCTGAATAGGCTTTCGTCGGCGGGTTCGTGTCCCCACGATTCCAATTCATTTATCACTTATATAAATTCCCCTTCGGCGACAATTCTCCAACGGAGATATACCGAGTAGCGTGGATTTCGATATTAAGCGACATTTGTAGCTTCATGATTGTATAAAAATCACGGTGTGATAAAAATTTCATAACAAGAGCTGCGTGTTCCAAACGTACCAATGAACTGTCATGGCGGAGGTGGGTCATTGTCGAGGCTAGTACACTTTCCCGCTCACGACGGGTAAAAGCAGTACGACATCTCGGCAAAAGACTTATACCTCTCTTGATGGCTCAATGGTTTACGCCAACTGGAGTCGCTGAATAGGCTTTCGTCGCGGGTTCGTGTCCCCACGATTCCAATTCATTTATCACTTATATAAATTCCCCTTGGCGACAATTCTCCAACGGAGATATACCGAGGTAGCGTGGATTTCGATATTAAGCGACATTTGTAGCTTCATGATTGTATAAAAATCACGATGTGATAAAAATTTCATAACAAGAGCTGCGTGTTCCAAACGTGCCAATGAACTGTCATGGCGGAGGTGGGTCATTGTCGAGGCTAGTACACTTTCCCCGCTCACGACGGGTAAAAGCAGTACGACATCTCGGCAAAAGACTTATACCCTCTCTTGATGGCTCAATGGTTTACGCAACTGGAGTCGCTGAATAGGCTTTAAGTCGCGGGTTCGTGTCCCCACGATTCCAATTCATTTATCACTTATATAAATTCCCCTTCGCGACAATTCTCCAACGGAGATATACCGAGGTAGCGTGGATTTCGATATTAAGCGACATTTGTAGCTTCATGATTGTATAAAAATCACGGTGTGATAAAAATTTCATAACAAGAGCTGCGTGTTCCAAACGTACCAATGAACTGTCATGGCGGAGGTGGGTCATTGTCGAGGCTAGTACACTTTCCCCGCTCACGACGGGTAAAAGCAGTACGACATCTCGGCAAAAGACTTATACCCTCTCTTGATGGCTCAATGGTTTACGTCAACTGGAGTCGCTGAATAGGCTTTCGTCGCGGGTTTCGTGTCCCCACGATTCCAATTCATTTATCACTTATATAAATTCCCCTTCGCGACAATTCTCCAACGGAGATATACCGAGGTAGCGTGGATTTCGATATTAAGCGACATTTGTAGCTTCATGATTGTATAAAAATCACGGTGTGATAAAAATTTCATAACAAGAGCTGCGTGTTCCAAACGTACCAATGAACTGTCATGGCGGAGGTGGGTCATTGTCGAGGCTAGTACACTTTCCCCCGCTCACGACGGGTAAAAGCAGTACGACATCTCGCAAAAGACTTATACCCTCTCTTGATGGCTCAATGGTTTACGCCAACTGGAGTCGCTGAATAGGCTTTTCGTCGCGGGTTAGTGTCCCCACAATTCCAATTCATTTATCACTTATATAAATTCCCCTTCGGCGACAATTCTCCAGCGGAGATATACCGAGGTAGCGTGGATTTCGATATTAAGCGACATTTGTAGCTTCATGATTGTATAAAAATCACGGTGTGATAAAAATTTCATAACAAGAGCTGCGTGTTCCAAACGTACCAATGAACTGTCATGGCGGAGGTGGGTCATTGTCGAGGCTAGTACACTTTCCCGCTCACGACGGGTAAAAGCAGTACGACATCTCGGCAAAAGACTTATACCCTCTCTTGATGGCTCAATGGTTTACGTCAACTGGAGTCGCTGAATAGGCTTTTCGTCGCGGGTTCGTGTCCCTACGATTCCAATTCATTTATCACTTATATAAATTCCCTTCGGCGACAATTCTCCAACGGAGATATACGAGGTAGCGTGGATTTCGATATTGCGACATTTGTAGCTTCATGATTGTATAAAAATCACGGTGTGATAAAAATTTCATAACAAGAGCTGCGTGTTCCAAACGTACCAATGAACTGTCATGGCGGAGGTGGGTCATTGTCGAGGCTAGTACACTTTCCCGCTCACGACGGGTAAAAGCAGTACGACATCTCGGCAAAAGACTTATACCCTCTCTTGATGGCTCAATGGTTTACGTCAACTGGAGTCGCTGAATAGGCTTTAAATCAGCGGGTTCGTGTCCCCACGATTCCAATTCATTTATCACTTATATAAATTCCCCTTCGCGACAATTCTCCAACGGAGATATACCGAGTAGCGTGGATTTCGATATTAAAGCGACATTTGTAGCTTCATGATTGTATAAAATCACGGTGTGATAAAAATTTCATAACAAGAGCTGCGTGTTCCAAACGTACCAATGAACTGTCATGGCGGAGGTGGGTCATTGTCGAGGCTAGTACACTTTCCCCGCTCACGACGGGTAAAAGCAGTCGACATCTCGGCAAAAAGACTTATACCCTCTCTGATGGCTCAATGGTTTACGTCAACTGAGTCGCTGAATAGGCTTTCGTCGGGTTCGTGTCCCCACGATTCCAATTCATTTATCACTTATATAAATTCCCCTTCGGCGACAATTCTCCAACGGAGATATACCGAGGTAGCGTGGATTTCGATATTAAAGCGACATTTGTAGCTTCATGATTGTATAAAAATCACGGTGTGATAAAAATTTCATAACAAGAGCTGCGTGTTCCAAACGTGCCAATGAACTGTCATGGCGGAGGTGGGTCATTGTCGAGGCTAGTACACTTTCCCCGCTCACGACGGGTAAAAGCAGTACGACATCTCGGCAAAAGACTTATACCCTCTTGATGGCTCAATGGTTTACGTCAACTGGAGTCGCTGAATAGGCTTTCGTCGCGGGTTCGTGTCCCCACGATTCCAATTCATTTATCACTTATATAAATTCCTTCGCGACAATTCTCAACGGAGATATACCGAGTAGCGTGGATTTCGATATTAAGCGACATTTGTAGCTTCATGATTGTATAAAAATCACGGTGTGATAAAAATTTCATATATATATATATATATATATATATATATATATATATATATATATATATATATATATATATATAAATATAAATATATATATTGTATATTTATACATATATATATATATATATATATATATATATATATATATATATATATAATCATAAATTTATATATAGATATAGATATATAATTTTAATCTCAGCCCTGGCATGTATTATTTGGACCCCTGTATTAGAAAAATGTTCAAGAATGACCTAAAAGATAAAATCACTGACTTAATTACAAGTTAGTTACTTGATATATATTTTCTATGTATCCGTATGTTTAATATAATATTTTATACGTAAAAATGTTCATCTTGCAAAAAGTTATTATTGTTTACAAAAAAAAAGAGAATTATTTTGTTGTACTAAAAAAAATTTTTAGGTGGTTAGTCACGACCCTGTATAATCTTTTAATTGTCTTGTCCCTGCTTCTGAACGGTTGATCCTAATCCTTTGTAAAACCTCTTAAATATTTAACCCTGTTTTGGCAGTTCTATTAATTCTTCAATTGTGTTGGATTCCAGGTACATATGTTTCCTTTATAATCCCCATCTGTCATTTACTGTATATGAGCTTTCTTTGTGAAGTTACTTTTATATTTCTTCAGTCTGCTAAGTAAAGGACGTAGTGTCGAAAGGCCTCGCAGCACTCCAGTATTTCCGTTTCCTTCGTGGATTTTATCTTTATTTATATATTCCTCACGTTCCCTATTTTCGTGATTCAGTTATACATATATATAGATATATACATAACGCATGTATGCGTATAAATCCACACCCTCTTCCTTCTCACAACTAATCCATCCATGAAGTGAGCCATATCCGGATATACAGTAAATCAATAAGAGTAAATTGTACTAAATCTCGAAAGGCGCAAGTCTATTGAGACGCGAATTCAAAGGACAATAAGTCCAAGTGAAAAATGACTTTGCCTCTTTTAAATTTATATTTGAATTGTGTTTTGCTTTCTGTTACTCATGGAAGAGTTATTTTGTCCACAAAAGCAATAGTTTGATGTGAATTGGCAGGGAATTGACAAAAGATTTTTTTTAACGTACTGAAACCCATTTTGGAGTTCATGACAACTTTGCATAAACAGACGATGGTGCTAAAAGTTCTTTATTGATGTAAATATTATTTAATATAGACAAAATGAATCATTTAGCGATGAATTAATTATATCTTTACATCTAAATAAAGTATATTCAACTAAAGTCATAGAAAACACATAACATTTCAGCTTCCATAGATTATTTCTTGATGATAATAAATTTGAGATTCGACTGAACAATTTATCACATATTGTGAATCCTTAAATGGATATTTACGAATGCAAAGTTTATCATTGTTTTGCAATATTCATATCTATGTAAATTTTATACTCTGTACACACTGACAAGACTGTTGCTTTAGAATTTATTCTGGATTCGAATCCATAATGGAACAGCGAACATTTACATATCTCTGAGGTGGATTCGGTACTTTCCTGAAACGTTGGTTCTGTGGAAAAAGTGTTCAACATCCATAACGGGGCGCTTTTAAAATTCTCTCTCTCTCTCTGTGAGCTTCAGAAATGTTTCTCAGTAAATGAAATTTATAGCCTTGGGAAATGAGCCTTGTCACTTTCGCCGGGGAAAAGTTCGCTCTTTCTTTGGACTTGTGATATGCATGTGATAAATTGCCGTCATATGTTTATAACACCCACGGTTGTTGGCTTGTTTGTGACATGTATGCGATAAGTTGCAGTCATATGTTTATAACATGTTTTACTGTAATGTTGACGAACATTAAGGTAACGATGGAAAATGTTTGCATCATTTTGTGAGGCCTCCTTCGCATCCAAGAGAGGAAATTGTAAAGACGACCGTTTCAAACCAACAAAATTAACCCGAATGATCTAGCTATTTCATTTAACAGTACATTATTATTATTATTATTATTATTATTATTATTATTATTATTATTTGTCTATCGGTCATCCTATTCGACTGGGTAATTTTTAGTGTGGGGTTCCGGGTTGCATCCCGCCTCCTTAGGAGTCCATCACTTTTCTCAACATGTGCGCTGTTTCTAGTAGCACACTTT
>NC_089755.1:6879477-6891977 GCF_040412425.1 Macrobrachium rosenbergii
CCTCATCTCGGAAAGACTTGGTGAAAGGCGGAGGCACTACCCTCTGGCACAAACACCTCTAAACGGCAATGGCATGGGAAAAATTTTGAAGAATTTTATAAGCGAGAGTGTCTGGTTTGGCATTAAAGTGAGGAAATACAAGTAGATAAACGTCATGGGGAAGTTTTCTGCAAATTGGTGTTATCCCTGATCCAGGAGGTGAAGTATAAATGTGATGGCAGGGGCCATAGTCTTGTTATATTCCTATAGCAACCTCTATGATGGGAAATGGATTAATATATATATATATATATATATATATATATATATATATATATATATATATATATATATATATATATAATATATATATATATATAATAATGTGTGTGTGTGTGTGTGTCATGCTCTGCACAGCCGTGGTGATAAGGGATTGCTCTATGACCTAGATAACGGCAACTGACTAAAAGGGGGAGGGCTACACTCCCGTGGACAGAGGGTAATAGTGACTATACTCAAAATACCATAAGAATATGGGGTTGAGGCAAAACTAGATTGTCCGCGTATAAGTATAATTCACTAAAAGATCAGAAGAGAAAATATTTACAGGAGCTATTAATGGAGTTCCGTGGCACTGTTTAAGTTATGGGACTAAGATCACAATCACTAAGCAAGAGTACCATGCAAGCGCAAGCATTATAACTCTGCCTTCTTAGGCTAATACACGTTGCAAGTATGGGATAGGATCTGTAGGATGTACAAGATGGGGTACAGCAAGACAAGGATCACACTGGGCTTCCGGATATCTTGACTGGGTATGGCACCTGTAGTTTGTAGGGAGCTGGCACCGTTGACCTGCGGATAATTTCACACAACAGGTACTCGCACCACGGATATGCAAGAACAGAGATGTTGTAATACACGAAGGGACTTTGAGTGACACTCAACTTGGAATACATAAGCAAATAGCAAGGCTCTGGTATCAATAATTCACTGTATGTTAACACTTATAGTCAAAAGCAAACCTAAAATTAACACTAGTGTTCCAATATTGAGGTCTATCAGAGGTCGTATTTATATTGCAAACGGCGCTGACGTTGGTCGTCTTTTGACAGTTTCCTCTTAATAGGGTCATCTATTGTCCTAATCTTGGGCACGCTGCTAATCCTGGCAGGTATCTGGAAAGGTGGTTGAAAGACGGCCGATAAATGGTTCGAGTAAGGTAGAGGATAATACTGAAATACTTAAAGTGGAGGGGCGAGGATGAGTGGGAGGAGTCACAGGTGTGGGGCAGGTCAAGACAGTGACCCTTAATATCATGACGGGTAAAGGAATGGAGGGAAGGTCCTCAGAGAGCCCTAGTGCCGAGATTGGCTGGGGACTGTAAACAATATGTGAAACCTCAAAGGGTTCGTGTAAATATGCAACGGGCTACTGATTTCCCCCTCAAGCCAGGATTAATATGGGACTTGAGGTATAGTCATGAAATTAATTTGACACCTGGTTGTCATTACTGGAGGGCAAGGCAGGGGAGAACCTCAAGGGGACTTTTGCAAAATTGCAAAAACATTTAGTTCTTCTTTCAATTTTACTTTACGTTATACTGAAATATCAAGACGGGAAAAGCAAAATACAAACGATCAAAAGCCTCGCAGCACTCCATTGTTTCTCTTTCCTTCATGGATTTTGTCTTTATTTGTATATTCATCACGTTCCAAATTTTGTGACTCAGCTACACACACACACACACACACACACACACACACATATATATATATATATATATATATATATATATATATATATATATATATATATATATATATATATATATATATATATATGTATGTATGTATGTATGTATGTATGTATATATACATACAAATATATCACAAAATTACCACACAACTCCATTGCATATATATTCGTGTTAATCCTATTAGGCATCAATAAAACGGGATAATTTAGAGGCCAGACTCTTTAGTTTTCCCTCCAAGAGGTTCTAAGACCATTTCCTAATCAATCATGAAAATATCACAACATGGCTTGATGATCATCATTAATTATGATTATCAGTAAACACTCCTCATCCTCTTGGTAGAGAAATTCTCTTCCAACTGAATAATTTGTTCAAATCCTCCATCGCTGGAAACCATTTACCCAACGGCTCAAAGAAGCACAGTGGAGTAATTGCATCAATACCTGTCCAGTTTCCAGACCCAAGCGCATAGTTTCAAGCGGAAAGACTAACAATGAAAGAGTAACAATGTCCGCTGATAGAAATTACACGAATAACGCCAATGTTTTCCAGTCCAGTAGATGTGCTGGAAGTGACGCTGAATGGAAAAGCGTAACAAAGTTTTACAAACGTGGAGTTCATACGGAATGAGAATGCGTTGATCAGAGCTTTAACCGGATTGGAGAGAGAGAGAGAGAGAGAGAGAGAGAGAGAGAGAGAGAGAGAGAGAGAGAGAGAGAGAGAGAGAGAGAAAGAATTTATTTCATATAATAACAATGACAGTAATATTTAGAGAAGTATCCAATTAATGTTTCATGTCATTAGATAAAAATGATCTTTTCATCAAATTATGTTGAAAATGAGAAGGCTAATATTTTGGCCTTAACTTAAGGTTAAAGGTAATTTTAAATAGAACAGCGAATGTTATCATACTTTCAATTGCCATTCTTAAATCCTTCATACCAGTATGAAGTCAGGAGGCAGTTTAATAATGGAATTTAATCATTTTACACACAAGCACACACACACGAGTGCACACACACACAAATATATATATATATATATATATATATATATATATATATATATATATATATATATATATATATATATATATATATATATATATATAATATATATATATATATATATATATATATAATATATATATATATATAATATATATATATATATATATATATATATATATATATATATATATATATATATAGATTATGAATATATATATATATATATATATATATATATATATATATATATATATATATATATATATATTCATAATCTATATATATATATATATATATATATATATGATTATAGAACATATATATATATATATATATATATATATATAAAATATATATATATATATATATATATATATATATTATATATATATATATATATATATATATATATATATATATATATATATATATATATATATATATACTCAAAAATGCCATTCTTTCCAGGAGTAAAACTAATATTTCATTAAGTTTAAAACTCAGGGGACCAGAGATATAAATCTAAATACATTATCAATTCCTTAAATTAAAAAGGTTGAATTTTCATCACGTATCCTTTCCTAAAATATCCCCACCCCGCTCCCCACAACACGCAATCCACCCTACATCCTGCACCCGGCACCTTACCCACACCTCATCCCATCCCCCATCCCACACCCTGCACCCCACATCCCACATCACACCCCTCCCCATACCCCACACCTCACTCCACAACCCCCATCCCACCTCCCAACCCACAACCCCATACCATCCCCCACCCCACACCTCATCCCATCCCCCGCCCCACACCCCACCTCGCTCCCCTCCCTACACCATACATCCCACCTCACACCCCACACCTTCTTCTTCACTCGGTGTAGCAGCTCCTTTCTGTCTTCTGATGCTGATGTTGCATTACAAATCCTCTCGAGGGAGGAAACGGGAGAGGAACTGGAGGCTGCAACAGGAGACAGACCCGAAGTTCTTTATTGCTCCTCGGAATTTCTTCATTTTGCTATTGAGTAAATTTGGGCAGACTAGACTAGACAGCAGCGTCTTGTTTTACTGACTCTCTCTCTCTCTCTCTCTCTCTCTCTCTCTCTCTCTCTCTCTCTCTCTCTCTCTCCTGGTATAATCGAGATATTGTGTTTCCACAAGTTATAAAAAAAGGAAATCTATGTACTGGGATATACAAAAGAACTTACAAAATGTCGACTGGCCAAGAAAGCATATATCTCCCCTCTCTCTCTCTCTCTCTCTCTCTCTCTCTCTCTCTCTCTCTCTCGATACTTCCTTCTCTACTGCACATTTTATTGTGTTTTGTTTTGCCCTAATGCAGAAGATAACTCGCTATAATTATAACAATTTGGATTCTCCCCTTGTAAAGGTCATCCATTTCCCCACCGGATACTTACGGGTTGAAGAACCGCCTTCCATCTTCTGAGAATAACCGCTTTCATCTCCCTCGTAAAACCACAAAAATCCTTTCTGGGGTGAAACAGACACTTAGGTTAGAATCTCTGCTCTACATGAGCCGCGGATCCAGCATAAAATGGGCGTATATGCGCCACGTAAGTGCAAAGAAGGAAGGGAGGAAGGAATAAAAGCGTAAAAGTGGGGAGATGATGGAGCGAAAGCGATACTTAGTCTCAGCGGTGAGATTTATTATATATAGTGGATTTGGTGATGGTTGATAAGACTGCCTCTTCTTCTCCTCCTCCTCCTCCTCCTCCTCCTCCTCCTCCTCCTCCTTCTTCTTCTTCTTCTTCTTCTTCTTCTTCTTCTTCTTCTTCTTCTTCTTCTTCTACATATGCCAGAAACATTTCTTGTTCCTGGTAAAGCGTTGATGTCACTGAATAATTTTTCATCATGCTCATAAAGTGTTTACATGACTGAATTATTTTCCAGCGTACTGATAAAGTGTTTACATCACCGAATTATATTTCATCATACTGATAAAGTATGAGTGGCCATTAAATATGTAGGATAAAACATTTTCTTCTTAAACAAAGGAAAACGTATTTTCTTTAAACCAACACAAAGAGGCGACTCCATCTAAAAGAAAATATATATTACCCTTACAAGAGGCTAAATATTTTTCCCTCTCTGCAGAGGTGGAGAAGAAGAGCCTGATAAGCTTCGAACATTTCTCGGGGCAACAGCTCCTTTCTGTCTTCTGAGTGCTGATGTGGCACTACAAATCCCCTCGAGGGAGGAAACGGGAGAGGAACTGGGAGCTGCAACAGGAGAGAGACCCGAAGTTCTTTATTGCCCTCTGAATTGTTTTTCTCTATCGTCTTTGATTCAATTGGGGAAAGACTAGACATGATAGCAGCGCCTTGTTTTACTCTCTCTCTCTCTCTCTCTCTCTCTCTCTCTCTCTCTCTCTCTCTCTCTCTCTCTCTTGCTCACTCACATTCGCTGATAAAATTTATCTCTTAGTTCAGGTGGAAATTCAGTGGGAAATGCATTGCAAATTTTCTTATATTATATATATATATATATATATATATATATATATATATATATATATATATATATATATATATATATATAAATATATACGTATTTATAAAATTCGCCCCTTCCTGTCCGTTAGCTAGGAAATCAAATTTACTGGTGGCTGGAGGAGACCCCACTAAGGGGAGGTGAACTTATGTAGGCCTACCCCCATATTGCCTGATTTTTGGGGCACCATACCGAACTCTTACCCCCAGCATCCTATTATTTTTTGGGGGGGTAGAAAGCTGTTAGGATAGAAAGACCAGTCAGGGCCGTAATTGGGCTGCTATGCTGACTCTTAAGAGACTTAGCTATAAGACCTATTCCTTTTCAAACTTTGTGCTGGCTGATTGCCTCTTCCAGATCGACCGATGCTCTTGTGCCCAACCCTAGAAATTAAATAAGATGGGGTCGTGACCTCACTGGTCACTCCTTCGGGGACCACAAAAACACCCAGTTGGTGCGGTCTCCCTTCCCTTTACACTGGCAGGATTTCAAGATTTCTGCAGTCAAAATTTGTCTTTTGCTAGTGAGCTCCATGCGCAGATGCAATAAGGTACGTCTTAAAGTCGCAATTAACGCCAGATTCTTTTTCTTCTCACGAATTTCTCTCATTTTCAGTATTTCCAACTTTTCATTCTCCTAAAACAAAGCCCCTTTGCTTCCAGCAGCCTAGCTCGCACATTTGACCTCACGACTTGTCCCAAGCTCAAATTAAATTAGTTCAGTGATAATAATTAGAGCATTCCCACCAAAGTGTTACCATGTGCTAATCATATCTAATTGATCAATTCCTCCATTGTGCATAAGTAATTTCATGTGAGAGAAAGTCATTTGATTTGAATGCTAACCTGGAATTCTCTTCCAGAATCCTGTTATCTGGCTCTTTGAGTGGTCTGCCCCTGCCCTTGTGTACCAAAATAGCCTTAGACGTTTAACTGCCATCCTGCTATGTGCAAGAGTCTTTTGGTTAAGCAGTCCAGGGGCGCTGGAAACAGTTCCCCCTTTGCAAACAGTTGCACGAACTACCCAAAATCACTCAACCAGTTTCAACAGCAGAAATTCATTTGCGTGTCAAATTATTTCCGGGCTGTAGCCCTTTCAGGTTCAGTTATTTGCTACACACTGACTAAATGTTATTGCACACTGTATGTGCTTGCTCGCTGCTCAGTCAGTCCTTTCATATTAATTTCCTGATTGCTCCGCTTGTAAATAAATTCAGGTTAAAGTTATTGTTGGGTTTTTAAAAAAAGTGACTTCCACTTCTGTGTTTACTTAGATGTGATATGAAGGTAAGTCAGTTTATTCATTACATTTATTGCTTATATTCTGAGCGCTAGGGTTTGGCCCCTAAGGCAGTTGACAAATAAATCCAGTTTCATTCTTCCAACCATCCTCAGAATATATACACTATATTTATATATATATATATATATATATATATATATATATATATATATATATATATATATATATATATATATATATATATATATAGATATAGATAGATAGATAGATAGATAGATAGATATATATATATATATTTATATATATATATATATATATATATATATATATATATATATATATATATATATATATATATATATATATAAGCATTTACAATATTGTATAGTATAGTAAGGTTACATTCCCCACACCCTTTCTTCAGCCTTGCTGTCCAACCTCTCTAACTGTCACTTCTTCGAGCAACTGTGGGGTTTTCTCACAGTTCCTTCTTTAGATCCTTGTACTTCATCTCCTTCATTTTGTGGATACCTTTATCTTGCTGTCCAACCACTCCAACTCCCTCTTGTCACTGTCTTAAGAGCTGAATGGCCGAAAGTGCACCAGTGATTGGCTTGACAGGACCAGTTTCATAAAATCAGTTATGTACGAAAAGAAGTACTACAATTTTTCATAAGTTGTATTTAACAGAGAACTTTCACATTCTCAATCGATCCCTCATCCCCTATATCTGCCGAGAGCGACCCGATTCCCTGAGCAGCAGAAGTACCAGTATGCAGTAATTGACCCTCGCTGTCGAACTTCTCCAAAGTTTCGGAGGTCCTTTATTCCTCACACTGCTGGATTGTGGAACAGTCTCCCTACTGAGGATGTCGTGCAATTGAAGCCTCAAAAGTTCGAGCAAAGATGCAACGCATTGCAATCTGAAGTCAATTCACCTTCTATTTTGTTCATTTATTTATATATTTGTTTTTAATTTTTGAAATATTACTTTTCTCTTTTCAAATGACTAATTTGCCCTTTCTATATATCCTATTATCTTCTGCAACTTCTTTCAGATGAACACCACCATATTCTTTGGAAGTTTGAATTTCAAATCAATGGCCCTTGTACTTGTACGCTTGTTTCATATGAATAGGGCTCATCTTCCGATTATTACTAATAATAATAATAACGCTGGTCAGTTACTGAACACATACATGACTTCTAATGCTGTCCAAACATTTATTGAGCGAAGCAAAGTGTTGTGTACCGACGGTGATTGTGTTATTGACATCATTCAACGAGGTAGGTGACACCTAACAAATACAGTCTGGTTATCTGAAACGCTTTTAGTTATCGACGTTTGTCAATACATAATGTGATAAATGAGGGATCGGGAATCGATGATTATTTGTGGATCTGAATATCTTCAAAATTCTCTTTGATTATTTTGTAATTATGTTCTTTTTTTATCAAAAATTCTCTTTCATCAGCTTATCATTACTATTTTTAGACAGCAAAGTATATTTTCTTCTGATGATATTTCATTACAAGGACATGTCAGTGCAGCAATAATAATAATAATAATAATAATAATAATAATAATAATAATAATAATAATAATAATAATAATAATAATAATTTTGTTTGTTTATAAAACAATTATATTTAAATAATCTAAACTAAGATATCAACCAAATTAGAGAGAGAGAGAGAGAGAGAGAGAGAGAGACATTTTCGTTAAACGTCAACAAATCTGTACTTCAGTAAATAAAACCGAACGCAGTCTTGCTCATAGTGCAAGCATTCTCTGAGCGAAGAAGCCCATTTGTCGTCTGGTTCTAAACAAGCAGACGCAGTTTAGCTGGGACTGACGTGAGGCCCCAGATCTGCGCTTCCGTGGAATCCCATTCCAGGAGTGGAATAATTCCATCGCATTCCAGAGAGTGGAATGATTCCACCACCGTAAGAGGAATGTGGGACACTGTCCCATTTCACATATTCCGTCACAGATATTATGGCAGCATGTTTGGAATGTCTGAGAGAGAGAGAGAGAGAGAGAGAGAGAGAGAGAGAGAGAGAGAGAGAGCTTTGGTTAAGTCGCATCATTTAGTAGTTGCCTTCCCAGATCGCTACAATGTTCAAGTGCTGATTTAAACGAGGAATTTCCTTCCAGTTTGGTCAGCTTTATTTCCTAATAAATCCTGAGGCCACGACGGAGAACTTTTGAGTCCAGAGGCTCTTGGTGTCTCCCTCCCCTTCCCCCCGTCATCTTTCATGACACGATCTCAAATACTTTCACGGCCTCCGTTATAACCAAATGAAATTACAATTAAATTGGATATGAAGCTTTGGAAATGGCCCTTTGAAATGCGCCTCGTTTGATTGGGAGGTTCCGTTGGAATTTCTCTGCTTTCGTCAGATTAAGTCATTTTTATCTTTCTAAGATCGTTTTTCTTTTGGTCGTAGATATTCATAGCAAATTTCACTTTCAGAGTGACTGGTTGGTGATAATCAGTTGTGTAGAAACTATCCAGGTTCATATAGTCAGCTAGTTTCTTGATGATAATCAGTTATTTTCTTTTAAATCACATGATACGATTGCCAGCATAAATACTTGAAATGATTCCGCCTAATTCTTTTGCTTGGTTATATAAGCGTTTTTCTTTTTGTGATTTCTATAACTGCTGTTGTGGACTACAGAATGTAAGTACATAAACAAACACCCACTCACATACGTATTCATATATATATATATATATATATATATATATATATATATATATATATATATATATATATATATATATATATATATACATACATACATACATACATACATACATACATATATATACATATATATATATATATATATATATATATATATATAAAGAGAGAGAGAGAGAGAGAGAGAGAGAGAGAGAGAGAGAGAGAGAGAGAGAGAGAGAGAGAGAGAGAGAGAAATATGCTTTCTTGGCCAGTCCACAAGCTGTACGTTCTTCCTTTTATATACTGAGCAAAGAGACTTCCGTTTCTTATAACTTGTGTGAACGCCAGTATCTCGGTTATATCTTTTAAAGAGAGAGAGAGAGAGAGAGAGAGAGAGAGAGAGAGAGAGAGAGAGAGAGAGAGAGAGAGAGAGAGAGAGAGAGGTTCCCATTCAATCCGTCAGACTTAGGACTCTCCTTAACCTCCCGTAGGATATTCGATTGCCTTGAGGCTCTAATCCTCTCAGTCCTTCCGAAATCCTTTTTAGGGAATCCTGGCTCTCAATATTTGGAAGGAATCCCCAAACTATTTTGGTTAAAGCGATGTTCCCCTTGTGTAATACGGGTTCGAACCTATCCCTTCTATTTGTCAGACACTTCCTTTGATAAGAAATAATATTGTGTCAAGTTCCTCTTTGGTCCTTTGGCAAATCGGTTTCTGTAGTATTGCTTGTAGTCATTTGGTATACAAAGGCAATATTATGACTTCACCAACACACATACATACATATATATAATAATACTTATGCATATACATATACTTATAGGAGAAAGAGAAGAAGAATAGGCAGTCTTATCACCCATCCCAAAACCCACTATATATATATATATATATATATATATATATATATATATATATATATATATATATATATATATATATATATATATATATATATATATATATATATATATATATATATATATATATATATATATATATATATATATATATATATATATATATATATATATATATATATATATATATAAATTAAATTTCAGCTCTTAATTAAGCATCTCTCTAGTTCCATCATCTCCATACTTTTACGCTTTTATTCCTTCCTTCCTTCCTTTCTTCCTTCTTTCTTTCATTCCTTCTTTCCTTCTACGCACTTCAGTGGCGCAAATGCTCACATTTACTCTCGATCCGTGGCTGATATACAGCAGAGATTCAAAGCTCAGGAACGATTTTTGTGGTTTTACGAGGGAGATGAAAGCGGCCATTCTTAGAAGATGGAAGGATGTTCTCAACTCCTACTGTAAGAATACGGTTGGGAAACAGATGATATTTGTAAGGGGAGAATGCAGCGGGTTTTATTTATTGAGAGTTATCTTCTGAATTAGGGCAAAACAAAACACAGAAAATGAGCAGTAGAGAAGGAAGTATCTCAAACGTTGCATTGAGAGAGAGAGAGAGAGAGAGAGAGAGAGAGAGAGAGAGAGAGAGAGAGAGAGAGAGAAATGCGTTCTTGGCAAGTCCACATATTGTGGGATGTGGGGTGGGCTGAGGGGTAGAGGTTGGGGTGTGGGGTGGAGAGTGAGGATGGATGAGGTGGAATGTGGGATTTGGGGAGGAGTGTGAGGTGGGGGTCTGGTGTGGTGTGAGTTGGAATGCGGGGTGTGGTGTGGTGAGGGGTAAAGTGTGAGGAGGGGGTGGTTTGGTGTGGGGTGGAATGTGGGGTATGGGGTTGTGTCGGATGGTGTGTGGTGTGGGGTGGAATGTGTGGACGGGTATGGGGTGGAATGTGGGGTGTGGTGCGGGGCGGTGTAAGAGGGGTGTAGGGTGGAGTTTGGGGAGGAGTGTGGGGTGTGGGTTGGGGTGTGGTGTGGGGTGAGGATAGGGTATTGGGTGGGGTGTGGGGTGGGGTTGTAAGGTGGTGTGTAGGGTGCAGTGATGTGTTATTCTGCAGTTCTATCAACTGACATTGTTACTCTTTTATTGTTGCTCTTTTTCCCTGGAAACTGTATCCGCTTGGGTCTGGAAACTGGAAAGGTTTTGATGCGATCTCTCCCTCCCTCCCTCCCTCCCTCTGCTTCTTTGAGCTGTTGGGTAAATGGTTTCCTGTGATGGATGGTTTCAACAAACGATTTTGCTCAAGGAGATTTTTTTCACCAGATGGTGAGGGATGCTCATTTCTGTTCGTCTGATAATCATAATGTTTATGATCATAAAGACATGTTGAGGCAATTTTATGATTGAGTAGTAATGGTCTTAGGAGCGCTTGGAGATAAAAGGTATATTTACACACACAAACACACACACACACACACACACACACATATATATATATATATATATATATATATATATATATATATATATATATATATATATGTGTGTGTGTGTGTGTGTGTGTGTGTTGTGTGTGTAAATAAATATAGCTTTTATCTCCATATATATATATATGTGTGTGTGTATATATATACATATATGTGTGTGTAAATGTAAATATATATATATATATATATATATATATATATATATATATATATATATATATATATATATATATATATATATATATATATATATATATATATATATATATATATATATATATATGTGTGTGTGTGTGTGTGTGTGTGTGTGTGTATATACATCTATATATACATATATATATATATATATATATATATATATATATATATATATATATATATATATCACTTTTGTACGTGATTCATTTATCACACAGTACCACAGGTGAAAAATAAGAGACGGGGTGTAGGTCCTGACCGGTTTCGACTTTATTTCCAAGCCATTGACGAAGGACTGATCCAGAGCATAAGAAGTCACATATAGCCTATATATATACTACAGGAACAGTACTGACGAACATACACAACCGTTAGAGACTACGTATCCACCCACCGGCCGGTGTCGAGGTAGGAGTGGCCTTCAAAACTCGTTTGGCTAAAAATCCCAATATACTCTCAGGGGACAATTCTGATAAACATACCGACCTTAGGCGACCTCAGATCCACACCTGACAGGTGTCAGGGAGGCGGAGTTTGGAAACTCATTAGCACTACTGCCCCTGTACTGTGTTTACAAATATGATAATCCTATATTCATACATCTCTACTGCCTGCCTTAAAATTTAAGCAATTTACAAATTTCTTTTGATATTAAAGGATCATACATCCCTTGACTGATATTCATATCATGGTTGTATCTTTCTTTTATAAAGCTAGATTCAATGATATTCTAATAATGCACTGGAAAGGTCCTGGGTGGATGCTCGG
>NC_089755.1:6901977-6914477 GCF_040412425.1 Macrobrachium rosenbergii
TCGTCTGTCTATAAGCGTGTCCGTCTTCTGCGTGTGTGGCCCAACCAGACAAACGAGTGACGGTTACAAGACGGACAGTTCAGCAGCACTTGTCATCATGGAGGGAGCGTGCGAGTTTTTGCTCTATGACTCATTGCTGTCAACCAAATTAGAAGTGTTGAACACTCGCATAAAGCTCACCTTTAGCATTACTTAAAAATAAATCTGTCTAGTAATTTGTTAATCTATTTTTTTTTTCTGATAAGTGATCTCTTCTTTCTTTCTGCATTTCCCTTTACCTTCTGTTACTTTTTTCTAGTGAATACCTTAGCATTCTTTGGAAGCTTTAATTTCAAATCAGTGGCTCCTGTGGTGGGCTTTTTCAATATGAATACTGTTCTTCATCTTCTGAATAATAATAATAATAATAATAATAATAATAATAATAATAATAATAATAATAATAGACAGAATTACCTGGCATATGCAGGAGCAAGACCATGGCAGTAGAACTCATGGGGATACAAACACCAACACCACCAACACAACCAACCCAACAGAAACCAAAACAGCAACCACCTTGGAAAAGATCTGGAACAACAAATCATGGTGATAAGATCTGAAAGAGATGGAGATGAAAGAAAAGAGGCTAAGAAGTAAGAAAACAAGAGAGATAACTGAATGAGAAATACAAAGTACAGGAGAAGGGACTGAACAACACAACAGAAGATATAAAACAGAGGCTCAAAGCCAAAACACATAAGATCCAACAGTACATGAACAGGAATAAAGGATACCAACAGAACAAACTCTTCGGAACCAACCAGAAAAGACTATACAGCCAACTAAGAGGGGAGGACAACCACCAGGAAATTCCTGAAGCCGAACCAAAGCAGAAGAAATGGGGAGACTAAAACAAAGATTCACCGAGATCATGACAGACACAGTCAGACACCAAATAAAGAAAATGCACAACTGAAGAGCCCCAGGTCCCAATGAAATCCATGGACACAGGCTCAAAAACTTTAAGGCCCTACACCCACAAATAGCAAAACAACTCCAGCATTGTATCACAAACCACCATACGCCCAAATGGATGACCACAGGGAGAACATCCTTAATGCAGAAAAACAAGAACAAGGGAAATATAGCAAGCAACTACAGACCTATCACCTGCCTACCAATAATGTGGAAGTTACTAACAGCTCTCACCAGTGAAAGGCTATACAACCACCTAGAGGGTACAAACCACCAACAGAAACGCTGCAGGAGGAAGTGTAGGGGCACGAAAGAACGGCTTCTGATAAACAAAATGGTAATGAAGAATGGTAAGAGAAGGAGAACCAACCTAAGCATGGCATGGATTGACTACAAGAAAGCCTTCGACATGATACCACACACTTGGCTAATAGAATGCCTGAAAATATATGGGGCAGAGGAAAACATCATCAGCTTCCTAAAAAATTACAATGTGCAACTGGAGTACAGTACTAACAAGCTCTGGAATAAGACTGGCAGAGGCTAACATCAGGAGAGGGATCTTTCAAGGCAACTCACTGCCCGCACTACTCTTCATAGTAGCCATGATTCCCATGACAAAAGTACAACAGAAGATGGATGCTGGGTACCAACTCAAGAAAGGAGGCAACAGAATTAACCATCAATGTTCATGGACGACATCAAGCTGTATTTTAAAAGAATCAAGGAAATAGATACCCTAATCCTGAATGTAAGGATTGTATCTGGGGACATCAGGATGGAGTTTGGAATACAAAGATGCACCTTGGTCAACATACAAAAAGGCAAAGTGACAAGGACTGAAGGGATAAAACTACCAGACGGGAATAGCATCAAACACATAGATGAGACAGGATACAAATACCTGAGAATAATAGAAGGGTAGGATATAAAACACCAAGAGATGAAGGACACGATCAGGAAAGAATATATGCAGAGACTTAACGAGATACTCAAGTCAAAGCTCAATGCCAGAAGCATGACGAAAGCCATAAACACATGGGCAGCACCAGTAATAGAAACAGTACAGGAGTAGTGGAGTGGATGGAGGCTGAACTCTGCAGCATAGACCAAGAGCAAATACAAACAGACTATACATAAAACATAAGGAAGTAGGGAGGGGGCTACTAAGCACAGAGGACTTCGTCAACATTGAGAGCAGAGCACTGGGGCAATATCTGAAAACCAGTGAAGGCAAGTGGCTAAGGAGTGCATAGGAAGAAGGACTGATAAAAGTAGATGAAGACCCAGAAATATACAGACAGAGGACACTGAAAAACACAACAGAGAAATGGCATAACAGATGAATGCACGGACAGTACATGAGACAGACTAAAGAACTGGCCAGCGATGGAACATGCCAATGGCTACAGACGGGAAAACTCAAGATCAGGCCCTATGAACCAGATATGTTCAAAGACCAATAGATGGAAATAACATCAAACCCATATGAAGGAAGTGCAATATGAAAGACAAGACCATAAACCACATAGCAAGTGAATGTTCGGCGCTTGCACAGAACCAGTACAAAAAGAGGCATGATTCAGTAGCAAAAGCCCTCCACTGGAGCCTATGCAAGAAACACCAGCTAACTTGCAGTAATAAGTGGTATGAACACCAACCTGATGGAGAGATAGAAAACGATCAGGCAAAGATCCTCTGGGACTATGGTATGAAAACTGATAGGATATGCCAGAACTGATTGAGGGGAATGTATCAATTGATGTGGCAATTGGGACACCAGAGTAGATGAGAAAGAAGAGAAATTGACAGACACAATCATAAGAACTGTATTTCAAGCTTCAGGAAAGAAATCTGAAAAACTGATGGCAATACTCATGCAGAAGAGTGTGCTACTAGAAACAGTAGATGAGAAAGAAGGAGAAATTGATGAAAATCAATAGACCTTTGATAGAAAAATAATAATAATATCATAATAATAATAACAATAATAATAATAATAATAATAATTTCATTAAATTTCTAACAAAGTCATAAAACGTCCCATCTTGGATAAATTTAACATTAAATAGTAAATATAATTGTATCAATGGAATAAACATAAGAAAATAAGGAATTAGTGAATAAAACTGGAAAAAATACAAATAAAACTAAAAAGAAACCTGAACTCTCAAGACAGAGATAGCTATGCAAATTCAGGAACGTTATATACCCCTGAGGCCGGTGTCACACTATGCGAAGCGTGCCGATACAGGAAACAGTGATATTACACAAACCAATGAGAAAACTAGTGAATGATAATCCGTCCTGTTTCCATGGGAAAACACACTCCAGTTCTAAACGGCTACCCGCCTTCCGCGCTCCACTGAACCACTTGTTTTTAAAGATGTTTGACGTTGATTTATTCATTCAATGCATTCGTGCAAGGCCATCACTTGGGAAAGGGGTGATAAAGATATTGTGATAAGCTAAAGACAGAAAGAAGAAGATCCAGACAAATCAAAATCCATTCTTCCTGATTACAAGCAACTTAATAATAATAATAAGACTGCTGACTCTTCAATTCTTTCAAAGCATCCGACGAAAGAAATCACAGAACTTACAGCCAAATTACCTCAAGTACCCTATCTTTCATCTCATCATCCATAATGAATCCCTCTTATCATTTTCAAAGGTATCCTGCTTCTATGTCAAGCACTGATATGCAAGCACCATTACATGTAAGGGACCACTTCAAAGGCATCATTTCATCAAATGCAGGCACCAGCTCAAATGCAACCAGCTTTTAGCCCATCAGGCACCAGCTCACATGCAGGCACCATCTCAGCTAATGCACACCATCTCCTATGGAAGCAGCATCTCCTGCAAATCCTTAACAATAAACTCCTGTCCATCATGGCACCATTAAATCCACGTCTTCACAGGACTTTCAAATGATTGAATAAATCTCCTTACTAAACATCTACTTGCTTAAAAATAATTTAAATTCAAGAATATTTTATTTTTACATTTGAAAATTTGGATAATTATTATAAAATATTGTAAAAAGTCTGAATAAATCATGTAATAATATTTATTTTTTTTACACCTTAGTATTTTGTTAATCTTTCTTCTGGAGATATTGATCTTCGAAACTTTATATTTTAATTGTTAATCTTTCTTCTGGATATTGATAAACTTTGTATTTTAATTGTTAATCAAGATATTGATCTTCAAACTTTGTAAAATATGAGGCCTAAAAGTTCATCAAAATAAGCTTTAAATTCGGTAATACTAAAAACCTTTCATCATATTTTCGTATATTCTCATTTTTCTTGTTCTGCATTAGATGGGTGAATCCAGTGTTTACGACGAGTTGGCTCTTTCAGTAAGCCCTCTCTTCAATGACAAATAACATTCAATTTGGACAACATGATAGTTAGCCTATCTATGCTAGCTGCAAATTCTGAGCACTTCGCCGTTATGTGTGACAGGATGCAGGTGATGCGGAGGTGCCGCATACGGTTTCGCCGTAGCGGCGACGACGCATAGTGTGACACCGGCCTGAGGTGGTCCAAACCACATTTTATGTATAACCTCATGAAATGTGTCCTAAAAAAAAGAAGAAGAAATATTAGAATGAATAGTTGGAGGATGTTTGCGCTCATGGTTAAACAGAAGGTTTACGTGATAGAACTGAAATGACTAAAAAAGAAAAAAAAATGTATATAAATGAGGAATAATATGAACAGCGAGATTTTGTGGAATAAGGGATTTTATTCGGTAGTTCAATTGTGAATAAGGCAGTCATCATTGTTCTTTCTTTTCCTGGGATTAAACTCGCGTTTATGCAAAAAATAAATTATATATATGTATATACAGTATATGTATATGTGTATAACTGAATCACAAAAATATGGAACGTGATGAATATATAAATAAAGGCAATGCCACGAAGGAAAGAGAAACAATGGAGTGCTGCAAGGCCTTTCGACTTATACTCCTGTACTTAGCAGACTGAAGAAATATAAAAATAAGTTTACAAAGAAAGCTCATATATATGACAGATGGGGATTACAAAGGAATAAATATGTACCTGGAATCCAATGCAATTGAAGAATTAGTAGAACTGCCAAAAAAGGGTTAAATAATTAAGAGGTTTTACAAAGGATTAGGAGCAATTATTCAGAAGCAGGGACAGGACAATCGAAAGATTATACAAGGAAGTGACTGACCACCAAAAAATGTTATAAAAGTAAAACTTAATAATTGTTTTTTTTAGCAAACAATAACAATTTTTGCAAGATGAACATTTTTACAAATAAAAAACTTATATTAAACATGCTAATACATAGAAAATATATATAAGGTAACTAATTTGTAATTAAGTCAGTGATTTTATCTTTTAGGCCATTCTTGAACATTTTTCTAATGCAGCAGTCCAAATAACACATGCCAGGGCTAAGATTGAAATTACACCTGGAAGTAAGTTGTATAATAGCAAATTCCAAAGATTTCTTGAAGAGAAATCTTTTGATCTGACAATCACTGAACTTTCAGTGCAATTTATCCTGTGAGAGTTTTCATTTAAATGAATGAATATAGCATTGGGTGTTTGTCCAGTTTTGACTGAATACTTATGTTGTTTAATACGTACATCTAAATCTTTGCTAGATTGGCCAATATAAAAAGAGGGGCAGTCCAATCATGGAATTTTATATATTATGTTGTTGTTTTCTTTAGGGCTATTTTTTATTAACATTTCTTTTAGTGTGTTATTACAGGAAAAAACGAGACTGACATTAAAAGGTTTTAACAATGATTTTATGTTTTTAAAACCACGAAAATATCGCAAGCTAAGAATGTTCTTAGGGGTTTCTTTCTCCATGTTACTTTCACTATAAAAAGTTTTGTGGAATTTATTAATACAAATATCTAGTATATGTAAAGGATAACATAAATCTGTCCCGATCTGTCCTATGTATTCGATTGCTTGGTCAAATACCGGGGACTGGCAATGCACAAAGCTTGTAAAAACATAGAAGAAAAAATTGATATTTTGATATTAAGGTGATGGCCTGAAGAAAAATGGACATACGTTAAGTTGTTGGTTGGTTTCCTATAAATACTGAATTTGCATTGAAATGGTTCTCTATGTATATTAAAACATCAAAGAAAGGAAGGCAACTGTCTTTTTCTAATTCTAAAGTAAACTTAATGGATGGCACCTGGTTATTCAAACTGGAGAGTAAATCATTTACATCAATACCAGCAGGCAAAACAGCTAAAATATCGTCAACATATCTATACCACTTTAAAGAAGTATAAATGTTATTAGGTAAATATCGTTTTTCAAAGAATTCCATGTACAAGTTTGAGAGGAGTGAGGATAAAGGGTTGCCCATAGCCATACCAAATATTTGTTGGCAAAAATTCACCATTCAATATAAACTTACAATCACAAATGCACAACCTAGTGAGTGAAATAATATGACTTGCAGGTAGAGGAAATTCATGATGGATTAGTTCATTACTAAGATACTCTAAAATAGAATCTATCAAGGATTTCAGTAAAAAGAGAACAAACATCAAAACTAACGAATCTATCAGTGGGGCAAAAAGTGATTTTGTTTAATTTATCAACTAAATCTAGACAATTATATGTGTGAGAATCGGAGATAGTTCCAAGTAACTGGGACAAGAGCTTGATAATATATTTCGAAAGTTTATATGATACTGAGCCAAAAGTACTGATAATAGGCCGCATAAAATTATTTTCTTTGTGCGTTTTTACTAATCCGTACAAATAAGGTAACGAGGTAAATTTTACTGACAACTGACCTATCAGTTCCTTTTTTATCTTTAAGGATTTTTTTCACTGTGCTATTGTAATTTTTTGTGACTTGATCAAGGGCATTTTTTGTTAGATTTTTGTAAGTCGTATCATCATCCAGTAGGGCTTGCATACGTGATAGGTAGTCAGCTTTATCTAAAATTACAATACTATTCGACTTATCAGCTTTTGTGATGTGGTTTGTATTGGGTTTTTTAAGATCGGTCAAACTTTTTTTTATAGCGAGCAGGGAAATTACTTTTATGTCTAACATTGGCAGCTCCATAAACAATACCTTTAATTATGTCAACATGAATTTGAGGAATGTCACAATATTTTTCAAATATACATAGGGACGACGCAATCGTTAAAGCAGAGTGTCTATTCGATATAAAGACGGATAAACCATACCCGAGTGCACTCACAACATTTTCACTTATTTGTTTACTTGATAAGTTTATAACAATCATTTCTTCAGTCTGTTCAGTAAAGGACGACAGTCGAAAGGCCTCGCAGCACTCCATTGTTTCTCTTTTCTTCGTGGATTTTGTCTCTCTCTCTCTCTCTCTCTCTCTCTTATATATATATATATATATATATATATATATATATATATATATATATATATCTCTCTCTCTCTCTCTCTCTCTCTCTCTCTCTCTCTCTCTCTCTCTCTCTCTCTCTCTATATATATATATATATATATATATATATATATATATATATATATATATATATATATATATATATATATACAGAGTATATATGTATACATACACACACATATATATGTACAGTATATATATACATACACACATTATATAATATATATATATATATATATATATATATATATATATATATATATATATATATATATACATATATATATATATACACACACACACACACACATATATATATATATATATATATATATATATATATATATATATATATATATATATATATATACTGTATATGTGTGTATGTATATATGGGTTAATGTGCGATAGGCGAAAATTCTACACAGGAAGAAACGTTTGGGAGAAAGAAACATTGAAGGGTGAACAATCACCGAGAGGAAATTCTGAATGATATTGATCGACCTATTGAAGCATTCCTTGTGATGATACGTCGATAGACACTTAAAACAAAGGTGGAGAGTTAATTTAATTGTATACAAGAGGAAAATCAGATACTGCAGTAGGATAATCCATTTAAATTTATATTGGTTGTATGCATGTATTGTAAAGAGCTTGTTAAATATTCCTTCCGTATACACCATTCCGTATACATCATTGTATACATATTAACCTATTAATCATACAAACATTAACCAAGTTTATTTGAACAAAATGACATTTGACAGACGCACTTCCTAAAAAAATAAAAAGATAAAAACGAGTGTTGAAAAAAATCGTTCCAAAAATATAAAGATTCCTATTCAATTGGGCTGGAAATCTCTTGACATAAATTAAATTAAATCCGTGTTAATTATTTACTTTAGCTGTCAGAATTCGTTGATTAATAATGCCATGCATGGTGTATAATGAAATAGAATTATATATATATATATATATATATATATATATATATATATATATATATATATATATATATATATTATTCATATTGTATAAATTAACCACCCCCTGCAGATTCATAAACATTCTTTACAACAACAATATTTTTGGGAGATCGTCAGCCAGTTACAAATACGATTGTGAAATGTGGTATCATCCACTGATGGCAATAATAACATTTACATGTACTGTATAATATCCCGTCAACATTTTGGGCGATGTTCTGTGGTTGAAACCTTTCCACCCCTGACGTGAGACCATAAATATTAATGACAAGCGATGGACAACTCTAAACAACTCATTTATAACTTTTGAATGCGTTCGACCTCGTTGACTGATGACATATAAATTTCATGCAAATAAACTACTTAAATAAACAGATGCTTTTTATATCTGCAGTTTTTGATTGATAACTTTCATTCTGATTTCACGCAGGCCACGACCAACTCCCTTTGATGGATAGGTGGTCTTT
Organism: Macrobrachium rosenbergii; assembly: GCF_040412425.1. Lineage (NCBI taxonomy): Eukaryota > Metazoa > Arthropoda > Malacostraca > Decapoda > Palaemonidae > Macrobrachium > Macrobrachium rosenbergii. Next base: position 6,910,805 of record NC_089755.1, read on the forward strand.
GAAAAGTTAGAGCTAATAATAATGACAAATATTTATAGCTAATCAACAGATATACTCAAAATATCTCTTCAGAGGATTCAAAATACAGTTCTGGTATTTACTGCGAGTGACATATTGAATAATTGTTTATTCTAATTTAATTAATCTGAGATATATTAAGAATAAAAAAATAATTTAAGAGTTGGTTGCCTCAAAGCGTCATCTCCAACTATTCCTAACCAGTAGAGGAAAACGCTCTACTGAACCTTCTTCTCCAAATCCTCCTTCACTTTATTATGACATCTCATCCTTTACTCCTTCCCCCCTTGACCTTCCACCCTGACAGGTTCCACCCAAGCCCTCTTTATTCCTTCCTCTTATCTCATTCTCACCACATGTCCAAAGCATCTCAGTCTAGACTATCTTATCGCACCAGTAATCTCTGCCACACAGGTAAGTCTCCTAACATGTCCAGACCATGTCAGTCTAGACTCTCTTAACATATCGGTAATGTTTGCCATTCTGGCAGGTCTCCTAATGTCATTTTGCAACCTCTCATGTGGGGAGATCCCCAAATCCACCTCAGCACACGGAGCAACAGTCAGTGTTTTCTTTCACGATTCTGAATAAGAGTTCTGAGAAAATGAAGTTTATTATGTAACTTCTTTTCTGTAGTTACATATGGCGTATATTGATCTTACTCATTTTTTTGTGTATCAGGAGAGTTTGTACATTAAACCAGGCTCTAGTTAAGTAGCAACTGCCCCAAAAACCTAAAGATTTGCCCAAACTTCCAGCAAACTTTAGCGGTCTAGAATTAGGGACATTAAGCCCCAATGAAGTCTTAAGTGCAGATGAAAACGTTAGATCTCCAAAGAATTAGACACGAATGTCAAGATAAATTGCAATCGGAATATAATATTTAGGCCAAAGGCTGAAGGAGAAATTGAGAGAAAAAAGGTCTGAAAGGCGTAACAGGAGGAAAACCTTTTGCAGCTGCACTATGAAACATTGTTAGGAGAGGGTTGAGGAAAGCAAGATGGAAGAAAGTGAATATGAACGGAGGTACAGTAAAAGGAATGAAAGGGATTGCAGCTAGGGGCCACGGAAGGGACGCTGCAAAGAACCTTAAGTAATGCCTACAGTGCACCGCGTGAGGTGCACTGATGGCGCTATCCCCCTACGGAGACGAATGTCAAAAGAATGGAGCTGAATAAGAAAAAGAAAGTTTAACGCAGTGCGTGCTGATATATAGCAAACGCGTGTCACTGGTTGTTCGACAACTCAGAGTCATATCTCGCTCGTTGGGTATCTTGCAAGTTTCATTTCCCCTTATCAGCTGAAGTAGCAGTTACAACTTAACTCAGTCAAACAGCAGAAACGCAACACCAAGGAACAGAGAGAGCGAAAGGAACAAAGGAACGCTGGGAAAGCGGAAGGAGAGCAAACTGCCGAGAGAGAGAGAGAGAGAGAGAGAGTTTGATGGTATGCTATCCGCAGTAATGTATAATTCACATCCCCAGAGAGAGAGAGAGAGAGAGAGAGAGAGAGAGAGAGAGAGAGAGAGAGAGAGACCAAACTCTAAACAGCAGTCAATATTGTCACAACCGCCTCCGCCGTTGAGATGGGAAAAGGCTCCTGAGTGTGAACTGAGCACCTCACAAACAAAGCTTCTGCAGCAGAAGGGAAGCGTCCCAAGGGCACCGCCACCATTCGATAAGGTGTCCTGACAGCAGCAGACGGAAACAGCTGCTTCGCGAACCATAACAGAGTCGAAGGGAAATTCAGACACAGCGTCTCCTGGCGATAATGATGGGAATTTGAAATACATTTCTAGGGGAAATTTATCTGGGAGAATTGGAGATTTTAGGTGCTTGGGGAAAGTTGGTGACTCGCCAGAAATTCTTTTATGTTCCTTGAGTATTCTTCAGTAATAATAATAATAATAATAATAATAATAATAATAATAATAATAATAATAATAATAATAATAATAATAATAATAATAATAATAATAATAATAATAATAATAATAATGGTGAAGAAATCAACAATGATTTAAATGTAAATAAATATCAGAAATATATATTTACATTTACACCACTGTGGATTTCTTCACGATTTTATTTATTTACTCATGTTGTAAGATTTTTATAATTAATAATAATAATAATAATAATAATAATAATAATAATAATAATAATAATAATAATAATAATAATAATCCACAATTATGTTAATGCTTTTATCTCTTGTGTATTAATACTATTTATTTATATAATTGTGGATCTTTATTACATAACAGTTTATCACGATAATGTGAATTTCTTAGCAATAATAATAATAATAATAATAATAATAATAATAATAATAATAATAATAATAATAATAATTTTTGTCATAAATTCCACATCATTTCATTTATCCATTTGTGAGTCCCCCAAAACTAGCAGATAGGTGATATCCAAAATTTGCCATTCAATGTAAACTTACTTCAATGAAAGCTTCTAATCTAATATTCTGGAATTTTCTGAGGCGAGATAATATCACTTCTCCCATTCCTCGAGTGTTCTAAGTTAGTAATCATGCGAAAGGGGAACTTACCATCAACGCTGTGTCCGACACCATTAGTGTGAAATGGAGTCATAAATTCATTTCAGTTTCTTCCAGAACCTGTAACGAGCATAGCCTAGTTACTTAGGCCCGCGTACCTAAGGAGAGAGAGAGAGAGAGAGAGAGAGAGAGAGAGAGAGAGAGAGAGAGAGAGAGAGAGAGAGAGAGAGAGAGATAAAATCTGATGGTATGTTATCGGCAATAATGTTTGATTCACATGCCTTGAGAGAGAGAGAGAGAGAGAGAGAGAGAGAGAGAGAGAGAAAATGAAGGGTTTCCAAAAATAAAATATCGGGAAGTAATTAAGAATTTGTGTATAAAATCTATCAAACGCCGAGGATTTCTAGAACAGGATTATGACTTTCCCCAAAAGTCAGGCAGTCAGGAAATGGTGAAAGCACCTGGAGAAAGTAAGGAGTATGTTTTTTTTTTTGTCGAATGTGAGTCTAGCTTTCTATATGAGAAAGGTTTTCTCATACACTGATAAGTAAGACCAAATTTAACCACTTACTTAATAGGGTATATAAAACTGAAATATTTTAACCAGACTAACTACTAGGCCTATATATTTTAATAATCGCCATAGGGAGGTAGAGCCGTCAGTGCACATCATGCGGTGTACTGTAGGGATTACTTAAGGTTCTTTGCAGCGTCCCTTCCTTTGGCCTTAGCTGCAACCCTTTTCATTCCCTTTACTGAACCTCCGTTCATATTCTCAGGAACTAATTTAAGAATTGAGAAAAGGAGTCTGCTTTCAAGAAGCGCCAAGTTCAATAATATAAAGGATTTTTATGGAACTTCTGAGAGCACAGTTTCCCTCCAGTCCTTCCTCTGTCTCGAGAATATACATTAGTTTCTCAGGCACTTGGCGCTGGGTTACCGCTAATTTGAATTTAATGTCGGAATAATGAGGGTTTGTAAAAGCAGGTAATGGAAGGATGAGTTGGTTTGGGAAGGGGGTGGGTGGGGGTGGGGAGGGAAAAAGGGGAGTGAGATAAAAGCTTCTTTAAACCAAGATGTTGAAGATTATATCTGTCTATCTTAACTGACACCGAAACGGACAATGTTCCCATTTCTCTTG
>NC_089755.1:6916977-6924477 GCF_040412425.1 Macrobrachium rosenbergii
CGGATTTGCAACCCCACATAATAGTTTTCATGACAACAGTTCAGTATCACACCTCTGTAGCTTTCATTTACCTACAGTTCTTCGCTGGAGGGGTGGATAGAGCTGTTGCCTGACACGCTGTTGGCCCAGCGTTCGACTCTCCTACCCGGCAATGAAGAATTAGAGGAATTTATTTCTGGTGATAGAAATTTATTTCTCGCCATAATGTGGTTCGGATCCCACAATAAGCTGTAGGTTCCGTTGCTAGGTAACCAGTAGGTTCTTAACCACGCAAAATAAATCAAATCCTTCTGGCCAGCCTCTCTAGGAGAGCTTCAGCTCAGTGGTCTGGTTAAACTAAGATATACTTACTTACTTCATTTGCCTACCACACATTATAACCGTATTGCACTACTGCTCTTTTGAACATCGAATATGTCTACCCTCATATTATACAATTATGATCTAAAAACAGCATTTTCAAGAATAGTTTGTGTTTCTCACATAGAACAAACAAGTAAAAAATAAGCCGAGAGCGTATAATCAAGGCCACCGAAAATAGATCTATCTTTCGGTGGTCTCGGTATAATGCTGTATGTGCCGCGGCCCATAAAACTCTCAGCCGGCCGTGGTGGCCTGTTTTGCGTTGCGTTGCCAGAAGCACGATTATGGCTAACTTATAACCTTAAATAAAATAAAAACTGCTGAGGCTAGAGGGTTTCAATTTGGTGTGTTTGGTGATTGGAGGATGGATGATCAACGCACCAACTTGCAGCCCTCTAGCCTCAGTAGATTTTAAGATCTGAGGGCGGACAGAAAAAGTGCAGACGGACAGACAAAGCCAGCACTATAGTTTTCTTTTCATAAAGCTAAAACTAAAACAAAAATATAGCTGAAAATCATATATGTATGGATCGTGCTCGAGTATTGTTATTATTATTATTATTATTATTATTATTATTATTATTATTATTATTATTATTATTATTATTATTATTCAGACGCTAAACCCCTATTCCAAAGAATATGGCATTCATTAGGAAGAAGTAACAGAGGATAAAATGAAATATAGAAAGAAGAGATCACTTGTTAAAAAAAAAATAAAGTAACAAATGAATAAATAAAAGAAAAAATTAAAGTAAATTACTAAAACAGAAGGAGAATTGTACAAGGGTAGCAATGCACTGCATCTTCGCTTGATGAGAATGAACGTAACAGTTACCGACATACAGTATATAATATTCATTCAAGAAAAATCAGTTCCTTGTTTCATAGCCAACAGCAAAAGAAACTCATTGTTGAATCCCAGTCCCATATGACGACGCTGAAGCTAATTTATTATTTAGAAAAAGCCACAAAAGGGAAATCTGTCTTTTCCTTCCTTCCCTGGAAGGAACATTTCGGAAACGAGGTCTAAATTTCGTATTACCGCAAAGTAAAAATAAAAGACTAAACTACTAAATATCTTTTATTCTTCTTACGAACAATATCACAGAGACTGGAAAATCTACTCTCTCTCTCTCTCTCTCTCTCTCTCTCTCTCTCTCTCTCTCTCTCTCTCTCTCTCTCTGTGAGAGAAACAAGGCCATCACGGTCTGAATTTTCCTGTGCAATGTCAAATACTTCAGCACAACGGCCGCCATTACTCGGTAATTAGGAGGTGCAAGAAATGTCTTCCAGGTAAAGAAAGAAGTTCCACAACACTGATTCTGGTCTTATGACTTTCTGAAATCGTATCGAAAACTCTGGCGTTGTAAACAGTTTGCGGATTAATGGCCTTGCAGAGTTTTTTTTTTTTTTTAGTTGGGTTGAGAGCTTCTGAGAACCTTAGGTTTGCAGTTGAAATCAGTTACTGCTATTGCACTCTCTCTCACAGTACTGAATATCCAGATCTTTATTGAACGGAATTCTGCACGAAAACCAATATTTCCTGAGAACATTTCGGGAGAAAAATGTTTTCAAGAATGTAAATATATATATATATATATATATATATATATATATATATATATATATATATATATATATATATATATATACATACATACATACATACATACATACATATATACGTACACACACACACATATATATATATATATATATATATATATATATATATATATATATATATATATATATATATATATATATATATGAGGGTAAGTCAAAAGTTCCAGGAAAAATTCAATATACTCTTTATTTAAGGAAATTCAAACATCATTTTTCTACATATCTACCATCTAACTCTATACACTTTTCAAGGCGCTGTTTCCACCTCTGCAACCCTTCTTTGTAGAAATTTGGGGCCTTTCTATTAAACCATGTTGAAACTGCATGTTTAGCAGCATCCAAAGATTCAAACCGGACTCCTCTTAAGTGTTCCTTGAGTTTTGGGAGCAAGATCAGGACTATAAGGAGGATGTGGAAGAGTTTCCCACCTAAATTTCCGTAGGACTTCTCTTGCAACCCTTGATGAATGTGCTGGAGCGTTATCATGATGGAACAAAATTCTGCGGTGCAACTTTCCTCGACGTTTTTTTAGCCAATGCAGTCTTCAGTTTTTGCAAAACACCTTTGTAGTAGTTCCCGGTGATTGTTTTTGTCCTTCAACGAAATCAATCAAAATCACTCCTTTGGAGTCCCAAACACTGTTGCCATAACCTTCTGGGCAGATCTCGCCACTTTGAACTTCACTGGTGCAGCTGAACCTCTTGGTAACCATTGCTTTGATTGAATTTTACTTTCTGGGTCATATTGATGGATCCAAGTTTCATCTCCAGTAACAATCCGGTCAAAAACTCTGATTCATTTGATTCAATCTTCGTTAAAACTGCAAGAGAAAGTTCAGCTCTTTGATGCAGTTGGTCTTCGCGCAACGCTTTTGGGACCCAACGTGCTGAAAGTTTACTCAAACCAAGATTTTCATTTAAAATTGAAAATGCGGAACCATGGAGATCCCAGTTTCATTAGCTATCATATCGATAGTAATCCGACGATCTTCATCCACTAGATTCTGCACCAAAGCCACAATTCTTTCATTTTTTGCAGTCGATGGTCTTCCCTCTCTTGGGTTGTCTTTGAGGTCCTCCTGACCATCCTTAAATCGCTTTATCCAATCATAAACAATTGATTTAGATGGAGAAGAATCTCCATAAACTTGTTGCAAAGCTTCAATAATTTTTCCTGGTTTCCAATCAAGCTTGGTCAGGAACTTGATGTTAGCTCTCATCTCAAAAGTTACTTTTCTGAAGCAGATGTTAATACCACGGTAGCAAGAGGATGACTAAGGTAACAAGTCTATATGATCACTACATCACAGATAATTGTTTACCAAGTATTTGGGTTGTTTCATTCCTGTGTAAATACATCATTCAACAATTTTTCCTGGAACTTTTTGACTTACCCTCGTATGTATATATATATATATATATATATATATATATATATATATATATATATATATATATATATATATATATATATATATATATATATATATATATATATATATATGGGATTCGTTTCTCTCTCTCTCTCTCTCTCCCCGTCAGTTGAGTTACCAGTGTGTCTATATAGCGCCCCACATAACTCAAAGGCATCAACATAAATGTTAAATGCAACTGAGAACGAAGCTGGGGATGAGACTTGACAGAAACAGACTCGTCTTTTGCAGCCGTACTCTGAGAATATAAGATAAATATTGGAACTACAACAATCGCTTCATTCCTTAACATTTCCCTGCAAGTATTCGAGATGCAATTCCATTTGATACTTAGACATTCAGTTCAGTTCTCCTGAATGCCTTTTGATGGACCGTCTCTCTCTCTCTCTCTCTCTCTCTCTCTCTCTCTCTCTCTCTCTCTCTCTCTCTCTCTACTGCCTAAATCTAAACCCTCTTTGTTTCAGCTTATAGGAATTACTGAGAGCAACAAAGACAGGAAAAATAAAAGCACCGAGGAATCTGAAAGAGCAGAACCCAATGCTGAAAGCGTTTGCTTATGCGTCGTGTAATGGACGGGAAACAAACAAAGGCAGATCCTACACAAAGACTGGATTGAACCCACCCCCTCAAATGGACCCCCTCCCCGCCCTTCCTCCTCACCTAACTTTACCTTAAGGGACAAGACAATCAGTATTATGAGATTCGCTAGAAATACCATGAAGGTGAATTAGCAAGGCTGCTCTTCTTATTAAGGGTCTACCTAAAAATACCTTCTCTTTTTTTAAAACTAGCACAACACAGTTAATTTTACGCCTTTCTATAGTGAGAGAGAGAGAGAGAGAGAGAGAGAGAGAGAGAGAGAGAGAGAGAGAGAGAGAGAGTTATTCTTTTTCCCGAGCTGAAGCAAACACCCTCTAATTATCCTTTAAACGAACCCACCACCATTTGCATTCCCATTTGCATTCCATCTCATAATAAAGAATCCAGGAGGAAAATCTCTCCCAGGAAACCAAGAAGAAGAAGAAGAAGAAGAAGAGGAGGAGAAGTTCGGTCTCCACAAGAGACGCCTCAGTCTGCTCTTGTCAATGAATGATCTCCTCTTCAGTCACTTCCTTTCTCTGTCTGTTTCGTTTTCAACCTCTTGCTTATTAATAACGTTAAGTTCGATTGATTACTTAAATTGTTAATTAAATGTATAGGAATTAGATTTAGTTGATGTATCTTATCTTAGAATCGTATGTTTGCAAATAGGCGAATGAAAATTCGTTTGAATTTTAGGAAATTTACATGTGCAATTTTTGAAGTATTTTTTCTGCGTACTAATTCGTTCCATTAGATGCTCGTTTGGGTTTATTTCTGAATTAACTTTTTTAATCATTCGAGGCTCTAGTTGTTTTTAATGATTTCATTTTCAAGTGACTTTTTAAATTCATTCACTCACTTTTGTTATTCTGAATTTTGAAGTAATTTTTGGTTACAAAAAATCAACTAAAACAAAGGATGATTGTATTCTCTCTCTCTCTCGTTATATGTATATATATATATATATGTATATATGAAAATAAGAAGGCCCATAAAACACTATTTAAACGTTGAAACCATATATATATTATATATTATATATATATATATATATATATATATATATATATATATATATATATATATATATATATATATATATATATATATATATATATATATATATATATATATATATATATATATATATATTTATATATATATTATACAGTATATATATACATATTTATATATATACAGTATATATATATATATATATATATATATATATATATATATATATATATATATATATATATCCCAAAGATTCCCCAGTGGCTAAGTTAAGTATACCTTAGTTTTACCAGACCACTGAGCTGATTAACAGCTCTCCTAGGGCAATAGCCAACCTGCTTACTGGATCAGCACATTTTCTCTCTCTCTCTCTCTCTCTCTCTCTCTCTCTCTCTCTCTCTCTCTCTCTCTCTCTCTCGTCATCCAAATCCCTAACTGAACTAAGGAAGAACAACAAAGACATGACTTCAAAAAAACATAATTTATTCAGTAATCTAACATGGCAAGTAGATCGGAACCAAATAGTAATAAAATGGGAACATCTACAACCCAGGATAATATATCAATATCTTTAAGGGTTTCAAATATATATATACACACACACTATATATATATATATATATATATATATATATATATATATATATATATATATATATATATATATATATATATATATATATATATGTATATGTATATGTATACAGGGTGTTTCAAAATTTGAGCCCCCTCTACAGAATAAACTAAAATTGACATGGACAAAAATTCAGAACAGGTATTTATTTAAGTTTCTCTCTGATTATTTAATATTTTGTGTGGCCTTCATCTGCCTGTACCACAGCCTGCATTCTTGAGGGGTATGATTTCAGCAAATCGCAAAAAAGCTGAGACTTCGCAGGTCGTCGAGGCTTGGTATACTATCATAATTCACTGTGCATGCTTCAACACAATCCTTTAAGATACTACCAATGTTTTCACACACATTAAGGTCAGGGGAGCTACCTGGAAATTCACTTGTCGAGTAGAAATCTATGCCACTGTTTTCAAGCAGCTCCTGTGTCTGAAGAGCCTTGAAACATGGTGACTTATCATGCAAAAATGTGACTTCTTCAACAGCTAACACATTTTCAGGGTCTTTGAGGAAAGGAAATACTCCACCAGTAAGGACAGTTTCTCTGAAGTATTCGCCATTCCATGGCTGTCCTTTTTCTTTGATGATCCACATTAACCATTTGGCTGTGAAACAGAGAAAAATTCCCAAACATTCAGGAAATTTCACAACTTGGCGATAGCGCACGTCATCACTGATATCATCCAACTTTGCAGCCCAAATGATGTCATTTTATGATTTGGCTTCCTGGCTGTGTAAATGAAGAATTCATCTGATGCGGCAACATGGAGAAAGTCAGCTTCATCCCAATCTTTAAGAAATGAACCACAAAACCATGCATGGTCTTCTCTCTGTTGCTGAGTGACGTTGGGCTTGCTGATAACATGAAATGGCTTGACACCAGATTTTTTCAACTCATGATATACAGCACTATAACTTCTCTTCTTTCCCCTTTTTGTTTCTAGTTCAAGCGCCAATTTATGTAAAGACTTTCTTGGTCTACCCACTGCCTCAGCTATGATGTCTTTTGACTCCTGAAAAAGGACTTCAGGACTTCCAAGATTTCCACTCTTTTCACGATGACAGTCATATGGATTTTTGCTCCAGTTTCTTTTAACAAAGGATTAATCTCTTTTAATGTATTTAGCTATCCAGAAACGTGAAATGAAGGATGCGCCACCATCCCTGGCCTCTCTGAAGGTTATAGCCCAGATTTGGTCAATCCATCTGATTTCCTCCGAGTCATTAGCCATGGCTGTATCTAACTCCGTCACTCAGTCTGAACATACAAGAAATGTAAAATGGAAAATAGCTTAATAGAAACTTAAAATAATGTACTTGGAGATAGGCTATAGCAGAAAACTTCATAACTCTCCATTTGTTCTGTGGAGGGGGGCCCTCTAATTTCGAAACACCTGGTATACTTGATAGTCAGCAGGGGTCGACTGCATGCTGACATTTGATTGGCCAAGGCGGATTGCAGGCCTCCTATTGGCTGCCGAGAGATTTCTTCAAATGAAGTTCTCAGGCTTGATGGTCGCACTCTTGCAGTCTCCCTGACCGGCGGGGCTGGTGTGTGACGTCACGGTGTGGTGTGCGACATTGCGTGATGTCACGACCTCGTATTATCCTGTGAATATTCTCATTGGCAACAGGATGGCTCGCCTGATCTTGTATTGCTGGGAGTGCTGCTTGCTCTGCTGCTTGTTGCAGGTCTCTGTATTGGTGGGGAGGAAGAGAACTTCCTGGGTTGCATTCAGTGAGGGCTTTTCTTGTTGGATTAAGAGCGTCTCCAGTAGTCTTAAGTGCCGGGAGTCTGGGGCCCTTCCAATTATGGTGGTGTTCTCGATATTTACATCTCTGGTGATGC
>NC_089755.1:6929477-6934731 GCF_040412425.1 Macrobrachium rosenbergii
GACTGACGTAAAAGTCTGTTGATGGTAAAGTTTTGTTTTGACTACATCGTTTCTTTTCTGAATAATTGCGTAGCGTCCAGTTTAAACGCTTTCTTCAAGTTCCGAAATGATTATGAAATGACTGCATTAAATTTAGATGTTTTCAGTACACAAATCAATTTCCGATGCGTTCACGGGAAGTTCTTGCGGCAAGAGAGAAAATTGACTATTGGATGGATAGATCGATTTAGTCCTCTTGAAAACACCACGAGATTCATGAGGTGTCATTGGCAGAGGAACGGCCAGGATTCACGAGATAGACTGACAGACAGACAGAGAGGGGAAGGAGTGTTGACAGAGTTTGTTTTAAACACAATGCGTACATACATACATACATACATACATACATACATACATATATATATATATATATATATATATATATATATATATGTATGTGTATATATATGTACATATATGTACACATATGTACATATATATATATATATATATATATATATATATATATATATATATATATATATATATATATATATATATATATATATATATATATATATATATATATATATATATATATATATATATTATGTATGTATAGTGTATATATACTGTATTTATACGTACTGTATATATATACGTATCAATATCAATGTAATAAACATGCTTAATATAAGATATAAATAAAACAAAAAAAACTAAAAAAGTTTAAAATCCGCCATTTGGCACAACCTTGAATTCTCAAGAAGGGAGGTAGAGGTATGCCAATGACACGAGTGGACCAAACCAGGTTTTATGTGAGACCTTCTGAGAGTGCGGCCCTAAAATTAAAAAAAAAAAAGATATGTTAAAATGAATAGTTGGAGGTTCTTTGCGCTCATGGTTAAACACGTTTATTCGATGGAAAGGAAATGGCCAAAAAAAAAAAAAAAAAAAAAATGAGAAATGATATGAAGCAGCGAGGTTTTCTGCAATAAAGGATTTTATTCTGAAGTTCAACTGTGAATGCGGCAGTCATATAAATATATATATGTATATAAATATATACATACATATATATATATATATATATATATATATATATATATATATATATATATATAATATATATATATATTATACATACATATATATATATATATATATATATATATATATATATATATATATAATATATATATATATATATATATATATATATATATATATATATATATGTTATATTATTCATTTATTTATTATTTTTTATTTCGTTATTCCCTTCCAGTAATATATCCATGTCATTACTGACATTCTCTCCGTACTTTTTACATTAATATTTAGATTGAAATTCTGTATTGATGTCTGCAGTTATTTTGACCCTGATGTTTGCTCTATGTACAAGAAACCATTTCTTCTTTCTGTCTCTTGATTGGTCCAGGGTCCATATCAGGCATTTTAACCCCTTCAGCATCTTACTATATCCCACGAGCTTCCATAGGAGAAGGGTCTGTGCTGACATAGAGCCTACTAACAGTACAGTGAATTGCCTACTAACAGTACAGTGAATTTTGTAATGTGTTTTCTATGTATATTTACAAAAATATTTTGATATTACAGTTCTAAAGTTTGATGATTTTAGACTTAATTATATTTTTGAGTTTGACTCTTTCATGAACTGAATTATTTTAAGAATGTATTTATGACTGTCAATAATATTCCCTTCTGAATAATAATAATAATAATAATAATAATAATAATAATAATAATAATAATAATAATAATAATAATAATAATAATAATAATTCGTCTAATCTTCCTTGTACAGAGGTTCTACATAGCTTTTCCGTAGTTCAGGAACTATTGTGGAATGGCATTTAACTGTCAGTTTACTTTCCCATTTTCTGTAAACCTCCAATGAATGAGGGGAAACTTGTGTAAATTGACATTTCTATAGCTATTTATGAACGCCATAACATGTTCATCACATTTCTGCCTTGTTCACGAAGTAATAATTTTGTTCTTTATTCTCAGCCTACAAAACATTCTCAGTCTTGAGTCAGGCTATTTAATGACACCTGAAATTATCTGACAGCTGAAAACTGTGGCCATTTTATTAAGAATTTCCAATAATAGCTGAAGGGATATATAACCTAAAAATAGTCTCACTCTCACTGAAAGTGTTTGGGCCAAGTATCAGATGTTGTAAGACTTCTGAAAACCTGAACAAAACCTGGTTGGCTAGATTAATCATGATAAAACGATTATTATTGTTCATAAATCAACTACTATTGTTAAATTACTACTACCAACAAAGATAAATTAAATATAAAAATAAAAATATAATTGTTAGGTATAGACATTGCACTAAACAACGTTCATATATCAGGCAACAGACGGCTCCAAAAATATTTCTCATGGTGTGTTGCATTCCCAACCCAATTCCCAACCCCATTCCATCCGCATTCCCACTCCCCACCCCTTTCAAACACGATCATCGGAAAATACTTTGTTCCTCTTGCGAGGTCCATTCATCTGGCTTGTCGATGATTAAATTCGGCTGGGTGATAACCCATCTTCGTGTCCAATATGCCGACTCACTTGAAAATGATTTTATAGGTTCTATGAATATGGGTTTTTCGTTTGGTATGAAAAGGCTCTTGATTTATAAGAAATAGACTGTGAGGTAGCTAAATTGTATAATTTGAAGTAAAGTTGGATGGAATAAATGCTATTTTTAATCTCATATTTAAAATCTAAAGGTAGAATAAATTAAAATCAAGAGTTCGCAGAATAATATAGAAATACTGTCCCTGATGAACAGAGCACAAACGTTCCACGGCCATCTGCTGACGGCTTCGATATCATCGTAAATATTGATGTTGGATGAAAACTATTTGTTTTATTGAAAAGTCCTTCTGCCTGAATTGAGGATAATAGCGTAGATGGATGTAAACACCTGTCATGGCTGCCGGCTTTTTCTTTTAGGAAAACAGCGTTTAAACTATTATGGTTTGGTACTTTACATGAAGCTGATTTTGACTCTATACAAACGTATCAATGCTATTTATGGCTGAGGTATTTTGCTTATTCATTAATTCATCTCCATTACATACATACATATCTATCTATCTAATATATATATATATATATATATATATATATATATATATATATATATATATATATATATATATATATATACATATACATATAGTTTATCAACCTCACCTTTATGGAAGTGAAGTGTCGAAGCTGAATAAGATTTAAAACGACCATGAATATGAAATTGTACTAATAGCATAAGAAGAATGATTGAAAGGATGATATAAAATTATTTACTTAATTAATTTGTTTATATATTTTATGAAAGCTTCACATTCTAAAGTAAAAATTACTTGGAATTAAAAAATTTCGACCATATCCTCTACACCTTTAAATATCCTAAAAATTAAAAAAACGCGTGAAGAAAAAGAAAGATTCAGTCCACGACGTTATTATGATATGTAATAACTGCAAGCCCCCTTCACAAAACCCCTTCTCATCCTCAAGCTCCAACTCGAAGGATTTTTTTCTCCAGAAGGTGAAATAAAGTTCATCATTTTCTCTCAGAACTCATTCGAGATATCGGTTGGTGTCACTCAGACATTTTTCTCCTCAACTTTTCCTAAGGAAACTTTCCCCGAGAATTGTACAGAGCTTCAGTCTATTATTCGTGAAAGAGTCAAAGCAAGTTTTATCAATTCTTCAAAAGGAGGAAATAAATAAGACTTTTTATTACTTATTATTGTTGAATATAAACTTTATCAAAATCTTGCCCATGTTTGAGAGAATGGGAGTAGTCAGGAAGAGTGGAGGAGTAGTGGGGCGTGGAGGGAGTAGTATGGGGTGTGAAAGGGAATAGTGTTGGGAGTGAATGAGTGTAGTTGGGGAAGTGGTTGGGAGTAGTTGGGGGAGTGGATAAGAGTGTTTGGGGGAGTGGATGGGAATAGCAGGGAAATGGGCGGGAGTATTTTGAGGTGGATAGGAATTGTGGGAGTGGATGGGAGTATTTGGGGAGTGGATGGAAGTAGTTAGGGGAGTGGATGAGAGGAGTTGGTGGTTGGGTTGGAGTTTTTGGGGGAGTGGATGGTAGTTAGGGGAGTGGATGAGAGTAGTTGGGGAGTGGATTGGAGTTTTTGGGGGAATGGGTGGGAGTAGTTAGGGGAGTGGATGGAAGTAGTTGGGAGTGGATGGGAGTATTTGGGGAGTGGAGAGTATTTAGGGATCGGATGAGAGTATTTAGGGAGTGTATGGGAGTATTTGGCGGAGTGAATGGGAGTACCTGGGGAAGTGGATGGGAGTATTTGGGGAGTGATGGGACTCAGTAAGTTAGGTTGAAATTGTCTATTAATACTTTCTACTTTTCAAGAGGGGGTAAGTATTCACCGGGCACGGTTTTTCATAAGTTTTATTCTAACACTACTATTTCACACGGCCAGCCACACTGGACTTAGAAATTTCTTGATGTTAAGAGAGGAGCGAGTGACACAATCCTACCCAATTTGGTTTTCAAGTAACTCTGGCTAAAAATTGATCAGAATGAACTCTGGACCTATGTTGAATAAAACTCCGCCTCCTTGAGGACGTCTACTTTACTCTTAATGGTTCAATCTTAACTCCCACTTTTGGCAAGGACAAATCAGGTCAATTTTGCTGACCTTTTCACTTCTTAGTCTATCCTCTAACTCCTCCTTCCTTTCCCACATCTTGGAGGTTTGTTATGGTTAGTCTTCAATTTACTTGGTCCCATGGCTCATCATTTTAAACTATCAACATCGTCTCTCTCTCTCTCTCTCTTTTCATAATCCCGATCAGTGAATCTCATACTTATTCACTGCATAACATCACTCAGGTCACCTACCTGCATTGACTACAATGCAAGTAGATAACCAACTCAACAATATACAAAACCATCAAATTAATGCGAATTTGAATAAAGTAGTCATGTAAGCAGGTGTATGGAAATAAATTTATATGAATGCCTATAATATACATTCAAAGTAAAACTTGACTATAGTCAATTATTTCAATGTCAATAATTTCTATTAACAAGCAATAAATGCAAGAAAAATTATAATGCATCATAGTGCTAACACAAACAATACAAGTATGAATTTGAATATCAAATACTCAAACTAAATGCAGAAAATTATGGCAAAGTAAATATATCAAATGACTATTACTCTCTGGTTATCAATCATCAAATGTTCAAGTGGCAAGTCAATGGTAAACG
>NC_089755.1:6942731-6972731 GCF_040412425.1 Macrobrachium rosenbergii
AAAATTGATATTTTTATATTAAGGTGATGGCCTGAATAAAAATGGACATAAGTTAAGCTGTTGGTTAGTTTCCTATAAATACTGGATTTGCATTGAAATGATTCTCTATGTATTAAAATATCTAAGAAAGGGAGGCAATTGTCTTTTTCTAATTCTAAAGTAAACTTAATGGTTGGTATCTGGTTATTCAAATTAGAGAGTAAATCATTTACTTCAACACCAGCAGGCAAAACGGCTAAAATATTGTCAACTATGAGGAAGACAAAATTTATGTTACCTAAAATAAAGAACAGGATAAATATTACCTTTACTTATTCGTTCTGAATAAAAGTCAAAACAAATAAAATTTCAGACACATTAAAATAAAATATGTTTGTAACATTGTACAGAACAGCTCCTATTCCTTCTTTAATCCTTTTTTTAGAAGATTCTATTTCTTAAAATTAGTTCTAGTTTCTATTGTTGCATATTTTCACAAATCCTTCCTGTCACTTCATTCGTAATCCGATTCTTTTTGTCTTTCTCCGCCCTTTTCCCATTCTCTTGACATTTATTGAATTTCATTTGCATTTCTCATTTCACTTCTTCTTACATTGCAAGAATTCTTCAGATTTCATTAGTCGGCAAATATTTTACACTTAAAAAAACAGTTTTACTTTAATTACCTTTTCATCGATGAATGACCTCGTAAGTCCCAGCTATCAGCGTTTGGCCTAAATTCTACATTCTATTCTATTATATACAGTTTGTCTAACTTGATACACTGATATTCATGTACTGTATATCTGGCCTGGGCAACTTTCAATAAAATTATTCATATTTCCAGATATTTGATAACACCTACTTAATTTGCTCACAAAATATGTAATCGAGCATTCCTGATTCGTGAATTATTTCAAGAGTCAAATTCTGTGTTGGTATATACCAAGGGGTCCACAACCCATATAACTTTTCCAGGCTGTCTACATCTCCTCTGTGAGCTTTCAAAGATAATCAACGGCATCTCTCTGCTGTGTTTTATTTGAATTCCTTTTTGTCAATTTGCTGTATTTGTTTTCTTTCACTTCTTATGATGATCATTATATATTAATGAATATGTAATTCCCCTTTGAAAAGAAAATTTTTCCTAGTTATTATTATTGTAAATGTTTCAGTGTTTCTATTAAATCGCCTTCAATGCCCATAGGCTTGTTTTCATTCAATATTTCCAAGGTTTATTAATTCCCTTCTTATTATGATTATCATTATAGGTTGATAAATACGTAATTCCTGCTGAAAAAGTCTAATTATTAATTATCTATATCAATTTTCACTATTCCTATTAGATCATCTTTCAATGTAACTATAGCATTTTTTTCACTATTTTCAAGCTTTATTTGTTCCTTTTACTTATATTGATTAACATTATACATTATAAATATATCATTCCCTGTGGAGAAAAAACCACTACTTATTATAACTGTGCTTTCTGCATTTCTATTAAATCATTTTTCGTTGCCACTATTGATGGCAATTTGTCTTTCAATAGTTTCAAGTAATTCAACTGTATCTTTAATTCTTTTTCCCACCTACATAAATAATGCCTAGTTCTTGAACAAATTTGTGTTAATATACGTAAAAATCCACGCGAACTTAATTATCTTCTGTATAACGAAAATGTTTATATAACAAAAAGTAAAAAAAAATTGCCATTATAGTCGCCGAGGGAAGGAGGGTCCTACACGATCACACATCCAGGGTTCCTTAACTAAACAAAATGGTGTTGCTTTCTTTGTAGGAGGTAGGATGAAGCCTTCATTTCCTCCAATATAAGTTTGAATGGAGTCAATTGCCTCAATAGATGGAGGTGCTCTCCTTATTTCCTCCACCAGTCGGCCTGGAATGACCTTATATTTCACGCTGTGTGGACGAGCCTTTGTTGAGAGAGAGAGAGAGAGAGAGAGAGAGAGAGAGAGAGAGAGAATATTTAAAGGGAATTTCTCATGAAACTTGACAAAGTTGTGTGTGTGTGTGTGTCTGAGAGAGAGAGAGAGAGAGAGAGAGAGAGAGAGAGAGAGAGAGAGAGAGAGAGAGAGAGAGCCATGTTTAGCGACATTTCCCTTCGAAACTTGATAGAGTTGTTCATTTTCATCCATTTTTTTGCGGATACAGTTTTGGGAGAAACTTTCAGAGAATACCTTTTGACCTAACGAAAGAGTTTTCTGAAGGAAATATTTCATTTATTTCCAGGGATCATTTATTCATAGAAGGGATCGGGAATTTAATAATAATCAGGTTTCTAAGTTAAATTGTACTGGAATAGTTGAAGTTCAGTTATTCACTACTGAGAGGTCTAGGTGGAGGCATCCACTTTATATATTATTTTTTCTATATATGATGTTTAGAGTTTATAAGCATGGTTTGATATTCTGAAGGATCTAACATAATACATATATATATATACATATATATATATATATATATATATATATATATATATATATATATATATATATATATATATATATATATATATATATATATTTTTATATGTTTATATATATATATATATATATATATATATATATATATATATACATATAAACACAAACAAAAAAAGAAAGTACACTCACACGGAGAGAGGTCTAGGTGAGTGTATCCACTTTTACTAAAAATATTTTTTCTTATATACAAGGTCGAAGTTTAAGTTTTTGAAAGCATGGCAAATTACTGGACTTTCTGAAGGGGGCTTCTAACATAACATACATATATAATTCTGCTATATATATCTATATATATATATGGACCCGTTATATATCTAATATATATATATATTGATATATATATATATGCATATATATATATATACTATATATATATATATATATACTCAGAGGAATATATATATATATATCTATGTATCAAGGATATCATATATTAATATATATATATATAAATATATAATCGTGATATAACTCGTTTTGGTACATATATATATATATATATGATATAGTATATATAGTGGGGCGTGGACAAATATAGCCTCCCTTATATATTTCTTCAAGTCGTATGAATATATATATATATATATATATATATATATATATATATATATATATATATATATATGTATATAGTATATATATGTATATATAGGCCCGCGATATGGATATATATGTATATATATGCATGTATATGTGTATATATATATATATATATGTATATACTGTATATATATGCATGTATATATATATATATGTGAGATAATATATATATATGACCTATATATATATATGGACAGGGGGTATATATATGTATGTATATGTCGATACTGTATATGCATGTATATGTATTTTCTTTATGCCAAATAAAACACACAAAGCCATATATATGTATATATATGTATGTATGTATATATACACCTTCATATGTATATATGTAATGTAAATGTATATATGTATAGTATATATATATATATATATATATATATATATTTATATATATATATATAAACCAACATGCCAAAATCATTAAGAAATCATAGACTTGACTGCCATAATTCGTCAGAATTTGATATATTTCCCAGAGCTCTTATGCAGGAACCTGTTGAGGCGTAACAGCTATTAATGAGTTAATTAGTGAGTTTAATTAAAGACAGAATTTGATCTAACTGACTTTTGCAGAAAACACCTGCATTTAGCATCATCCCTTCATCAAGTTGTCATTTACTGAACTTATTAAAAATGCAAGTTTCATTTGAGTTGATCCAAAGTGAGGATCTTTTCTGTATTTTCTCAGTTTAACGATTCGTGAATTCCTCTTATCCTTTGCTCACGGTGTTAATTCTCAATCTGATTATCAATAACTTTTTGGATTTAACTTATTCACATGATATTTTATTGTCGATTTTGAATGATCCTTCTAACATTGTTTCCTCCTAATTTTAGCTTTCTGAAAATAAAATTTATTGTACCAGCTTTGTCTGTCCGTCCACATGTTTTTCTGTCCGCCCCTCAGATCTTAAAATCCACACTGAGGCTAGGGGCTGCAATCATGTGTTGATCATCCACCC
Source organism: Macrobrachium rosenbergii (assembly GCF_040412425.1). Classification (NCBI taxonomy): domain Eukaryota; kingdom Metazoa; phylum Arthropoda; class Malacostraca; order Decapoda; family Palaemonidae; genus Macrobrachium; species Macrobrachium rosenbergii. Next base: position 6,946,783 of record NC_089755.1, read on the forward strand.
TCTAATCATCAAACATACCAAATTACAGCCTCTAGCCTCTTCAGTATTTTTTTTATTTTATTTAAGGTTGAAGTTAGCCATGATCGTGCGTCTGGCACAGTTATAGAAAAGCCAACAACACAAGCCACCACCGGCCCGTGGCTGAAAAACTCGCGGCCGCGACTGAGTTTCATTGAGCGTTGGTTGAGTTTCATACTGCATTATACTGTACAAAGTACTCGCTGCGCCGAAGAAACTTCGGCTCATTTTTCTGTTCCCTTCAAAACCAAACAACTTCCTCTTTTTCTCTTATAATGAAAGAAAAAGCCCACTGCATTCCCATTCAATTTACAACACTGCAAGCTGCCATAACCATCTAACACCCGGAACGCACGACTGTTCTTCGGTAAAGTTTGTTAGGCGTGCAGCCTCGGGGCCAAGAAATCCTGATTTACTACATGCTTGTTTTCTTTGCTCCTGTTTCACGCATCTGACGCCAAAGGCCCCACCTTCACTTGGCTCCCTTGCGGTTTAGTAAAGCTGGTTTGTTCAAATCCTGCCCTGAGATAGTGCGAATGGGGTGCAGGGGGCCATGTGTGGCCTACGACTCTGTCTACTCAACGGAGACTAACAGCAAGAACGTGTGGCAGTTTTTGGTCGTAATACCTTGTAGTATTTGCCTTTGTGTGTGTGTGTGTGTGTATGTGTATGTGTTTTTTATGAAATTAAAACCTTTAGAACGAAATTCTGTAAAGCTATTTGTTAAGGATGAAGTTAGAGACATTGTGTGACAGGAAGCCAAAAGTATTATCTGCGTCCAAGTAATTTATCATTCTCGAAAAACATGTGTTTTCATTATATTAAAAACACGTCAGTTGATAAATACGTTCATATGAAATATGAATATATATTTAAATGAATAAATCACAAGGGTTAGATTATATAAACTCTACAAACTATTGCTACGAAGCATGATTGATGTACTTTCCAATTACTGATGCCAAAACAATTGATTATAATTTAAGATTAATATATATATATATATATATATATATATATATATATATATATATATATATATATATATATATATATATATATATGTATATATATATATATATATATATATATATATATAATATATGAATGTATGTATATATGTATGTGTATATATATATATATATATATATATATATATATATATATATATATATATATATATATATATATATAGATATATAGAGAGAGAGAGAGAGAGAGAGAGAGAGAGAGAGAGAGAGAGAGAGAGTCTACTGTTCACTTTCACTTGACTTAAATTTTATAAGTAATTTATAGTAGACATGACCATGTAGCTACTTTGGTTTCAGACTACAAGCCTAAAATCCAGAGGGGGTCAAACTGAAGAACCCCACTGTTCCGCCTGGTTTCGAACCCAAACATTGTCAGCATTTCAGTCCATTCAGTCCTTAAGAAAAAGTATTGTCAATGCATCGGCCTCAGATTCAGTTTACTTGAATAGGCCTAAGTAAGTTTTAGGTTGATGTCTATGTTTCAAAAGCATCTTCAGTAAACCTGGAGGAATGTTCAATGTGGACTTCAAGTGATATCAAGTAAAATAAATGAATCCTTCCATTTTTATGAACTTCATTCGAACAGATAAGACTTAGTCTTGATGAAGACTCTCAATGAGAGCATATGCAAATGAGGTCGAACTCAAAAGTGAAGGACGGCCATTTAAATTTTAGGTGGTCTGTTTGAGGATTAATTAAGACCATTGTCTCAGGGATTACTCAGGATTTACATCCTTTTTTTTAGGGATTACTTTTTCCCATTTTGAATCCTGGTTTGTTTCAGCCCTTCCTCAAAATCCTTTCTGATATGTGAAGAGAAAATGAAATTTTTATAAAAATAATTTTACGAGTTTCGATGAACCCAGGATGTTTTGCTATTCTAACACACACACACACACACACACACACACACCATTGGGTGGGACACACACAACCACATGAAGAATATAACATCAGTATTCCAATTTCAAAATCCATTATCTCGCTCTTAAATTTTTTTTTCTTTTGCTTATAAAACGTATCCGGTTACAGATCTTTTAAGAACAGAAATAGAAATAAATATTTTGGTCTTTTTGAATATTTACTGAATAAGGTCATGTTATCGGATATGATGGCATTATATATAAACATTACTTACAGTTTTAACCAATACTCCCATCCTTCACTATTACCAACCACTATTTACAACTACTCCCATTCACTCCTGTTACGGACCAATTTAAATACTTAAAAGTTTATTGCCGCCAGATTCAGGAGCATAACATATTTAATTTATAGTCCTTTTATCACCTTATATATATAGCTTGAGCTTTAATAATAATGATCTTCAGCAGAAGCATTAGAGTAGAATAATAAAACATACGAAAAACATTTTAAATAATTATTAACAAAAGAAAAACCCATAAATGTATAAACGAAGTAATGAAAAAACATTACAAAACAATCCAACTGAAAGTTACACTAGTTAACTAGACAATGAAATTATGAGAGTTACAGTTTAAACGGAGGTGAGGCAAGTATTATATAATTAATAATACTGATCCAAATGATCAGGGGACACCCCACTGGAACATCTGCAAGAGGGACAAATCACATGGTCGCTATCAACAGTCAACAACAGGGCTAACTTCCTCGTTGAGACGAATCTCATCAACTACATCGTTCGGGAATATATACTGTGCAAGTTCATTGAAGCATTCAGCTTCCACAGCGTGCTTTCACCATAGATTCGCTACCTTCTTGTAGCCAACAATGCACGATTCCCAGGACGATCACCGAAGTATAGCCAAAATCACACTCGCGACCCACAAATACTAGAACGTCCACCCTCTTCTACTGCAGAGTTCCGTGTCCCACCTGAAGTATATCTCACACCTCCACCGTCACCTGCTGTAACAGTAATATTGGCATATAATTAGGGAACTATGGTATTTGTAGAATAGGTAATAACCCCAAGCAGTAGTTTTGGAAAGAACTATTTCCTACAAACTAACACGGGATCGTAACACTCCCACCCCTTAACAAAAATCACATTGATTTTATATAAAGTGAATGCTAGCAAGCAAAATAACTCTTAGTAGCAATATAACCTGCAGATTTCTTTCAAACCTTATCTCCAAAGAAAACAAAGTTTTACAAAATAATTCCTTTACAATAGTCAAGTAAAGTATACAATCTACAGACTAAAAACATAGGGAACCTTACAAAATTTCCAATAGAAAAATAAGCAGATTAATTACATATACAAAGCAAATATGTGGAATAACATCATTACACTCTAGACAGGGCATCTGGTATATTGTTATCTTTGCAGGAATGTGAATAACTTCCAAATTATAATCCTGCAAAAACATTGCCCAGCGGGTAAGTCTACGATTTTTATTATTGAACTGCTGGATGTATTTCAGTGGATTGTGATCTGTATATACTATAACTTTACCACTCTGAGCACTAATATATGCTTTTGAAATGCAGAAGAGCTAATATAAGAGCAAGAGCCTCTTTTTCTATCACTGAATACTTAACCTGATGCTTATTTAACTTTTTAGAAAAATATGAAATCGGATGACTTATTCCATCCTCACACAACTGCAGCAGAACAGCACCTACCCCCTTGATCCGTGGCATCTACCGCAAGGCTAAAAGGAAGTTCAAAGTTTGGTGCCCTGAGAACGGACAAGAAGTCAACACACATTTAACTATTTCAAATGACTCTTTACATTTGTCATCCCACACAAATTTGGAATGCTTTCAACAAGTTGGTTAAAGGTGCAACAACATCTGAATAATTAGCAAACGAAACGGCTGTAATAACCAGCCATTCCCAAGAATCTTTGCAATTCTCTCTTTGATGAAGGTATAGGGAATTCCTTAATCTTTGCAACATTAACCTCTTTAGGAAGTACTTCACCTTTCCCAACTACATGCCCCAAAAATGTTACAGTAGCTTCACAAAAGACAGATTTACTGAGATTAATTACCAAACCAGCATTGGACAGAGCAGTTAACAATTCCTCCAAAATCAACAGATGGGTTTCAAAGTCATTAGAATAAACGATGATATCATCAATATAAACAATACAATTTTTTATTCCCCGAGTAACCATGGCCATTAATCGTTGAAAAGCGGCGTTCCGCATACCAAAGGGCATCACTGAATTGATACAAACCATCAGCTGTCACAAATGCAGATACCTCTTTTTGCTCGATTAGTCAAAAAGGACCTGGTAATATCCTTTGAGGAGATCAATTTTCGTAATGAACTTTGAATTTCCTACCTTATCAATGCAATCGTCAACACGCGGAATAGGAAAAGAATCTGCCTTCGTTGCTTTGTTGACCTTGCGATAATCAATGCATAATCGACTTTGTCCATTCTCCTTTGCAACCACTACAATTGGTGAGCTCCACGAACTGCTGCTGGGTGTAATTATATTATTAGTTAGCAAATAGTTTATTTCCTTTTCAACAAATTCTTTCTTAACAGGATTTAAGCGATAAGGGGCTTGCTTAATTGGCGTTTCACTCTCTAATTCGACATCGTGCTGTAATAGAGTGGTTCTACCTGGTGCATCTCTGACAGTCTCGGGAAACTTCATTACTACTTTCAGTAATTTATTATTTTGGTTAGTACTCAGGATAGGACTTCTACACACATTAGGTAACAAAACAGCATTATTACCCGGCCAAGCAAATTCTTTCTCCGAAGTTACACATTTCGCATTAACCTCCTCTGAAACAGACAAAACCACTGCTTTCTCTCGCTCAAAGTACTTTTTTAACATGTTAATATGACATTGCAAATTACGATCAGGAAGCTTAATAATGTAATTCAAATCATTCACTTTGCTTAGAACTTCAAAGGGTCCCAAAAACTTATTCTGTAACGAACCTCTTACACCCTGTGACAAAACCAGTACTTTATCTCCAGGAACAAAGACTCTTTCCTTAGATTTTAAATCATAAAAAGACTTCATCTTACTTTGACTCTTCAGTAAATTACTCTTTGCTATTTCCCACATTTCGTAAAGCTTGCCCTTACCATCATTAATGAAATCAGCAATATTCACACTTCCAAGTTGAATGAGGCAAAACTTGTTGACTCATTTGGCATAGAGCGTACTGCAAACAAACAAATAAATATAAGATATTCTTCCCACAAACCAACCTTTTCATTGCACATCTTCCGAATCATTGCTTCAAAGTTTGGTGGAATCTTTCTACAACTCCTTGTGACTCTGGATGGTATGAAGTAGAAGTTTTATGCTCAATTCAAAATTCTTAAACTGCTGCAGCAATAGTTTTGATAAAAAAATTAGTTCCACGATCAGACTGGATGGTTTTAGGAAGACCAAACCTAGAAAAATAAGTGATTAAATGTTTGGCAATGACCTAGCTTTCTGGGACTTTAGAGGATAGCTTCGGGATATCTGGTTAACCTGTCTATGATAGTTAGTACATACTCAGACCCTACTTTCGAACGAGGTAAGGGACCCACAACATCCATGACTACATGCTCGAATGGTTCTCCTAAGGAAGGAATAGGAGAAAGGGAGCCTTAGGAATTATCATATTAGGGTTTACCAGAAATTTGGCATTGGTGACACGTCTTACAATATTTCTTGACATCTCTTTTCAGACCTTTCCAATAGAAATTTTTCCTAACCCTATCAAAGGTTCTAGTAATACCCAAGTGACCAGCAAACAAATCATCATGAGCTTTTCTTAATATACCATTTCTGAATTTAGAAGGTACAAATAATTACCCTATGCTTCAACAGATTTCCCTCGTTTCCGAATAGGAACAATTACTTTATATAGAGAACTTCATTATCCACTTCATAATCCACCTTTACCCTCTTCCAACTTAATTTTAATATTTTTAATCTCCATGTCCTCATTTTGAACCTTTACTAAGTCATCTCTATTCCAATTCATTACTTCTTCAGAGCAAATGGATTTATTGTTATTTACGTGAACCAATGAATCTGCATTAAACAAACTCTCCAAATCAGGATGCTCAACTTCAAAATTGGTATCTTTACCTGATCTAGTTGTCACAAGCACCGTTTCAGGTTTAGGTACTAACACCTGTGGATTGACAAAACTGTCGGATTACAACTTACTTTACCTTGAGCAAGATCATTTGCCAAAACAACATCAACCTCAGGTATGGGAAGAGTATCAACAACCGCAAACTTAGACTCGCTGGCAACAATGTCTGAAAAAAAATACAGTTCAACTACCGGGCAAGATATCCACCTGTTTCCAACACCTTTAATAAGCTTATGCTCATTCAACCACTTACTGCCCACTGGAATGGCTTTCCGTAGAATTAAAGATTGAGAAGACCCTGTATCTCTAAGTACATTGACATTATGACACTCTTGCCAATTTTCAAGTGTGCTGATTTTACCTTGAGATTTAAACCACTTAAAGTCGTCATCCACTACCTGTTTATCATTAACGAGCATGGCAGAATCCTTTTATGACACTTAGCAGCTATATGCCCATTTTTCCCAATGAAAACAAGTTACACTGCCCTATGTACTTGGATTTAAAATGTGTCTTTGGGGAGAAGCAGGACCACTCTTAACTTGATTACCATCATTAGCAGTTACGTTAACCCCCTGTGGGCAATTTACCAGTTTCACAAGCATTATATTTACCTTTAGTGGCAGGCTTAGAATAACTACTGTGTGTTAACACATACTCATCAGCTAAACCGAGCAGCACTCGCTAAATTGTCAATTTTCTTCTCACCTAAGAAAATGCAAAGGTCTTTAGGTAACCAGTGCTTAAAATTTTCCAATAAGATTAACTGACACAATTTAGCATACTCACTCTTGACATCGCTGGATCTCAAATCCAATTTTCAAAATGTTTCTCCATTTCACGAGCAAACTCCACAAAAGTTTGATTGGAGGATTTTGATCGACTATCACGAAATTTTACTCTGTAGGCTTCAGGAACCATCTCATAAATCCTTAAAATGGCTTCTTTCACTTTAGCATAATCTTTACTATCTTCCAACGACAGAGAAGCCCAAGCCTTTTAGAGCCTTTCCGGAAAAAAGTAGTCTGAGCCATGAATGCCCACACATCCTTAACGTCCAATTGAAATTTGCCGCTACCTTCTCAAAAAGCTATGAAAAATATTCTACGACGTCACTCTCGTCAAACTTTGCAATCAAGTACTTCAACATACAAATCTTCATTACCAGAAATAGGAGATCGGGAACCCGTCAACCTGGCCAATTCAACTCATGATCACTTTCTGCTGTTCATTTTCTAACTGCTTCATATACTAAGTTCATATTCACGCCGCTTCTGTTCTATCTTCAAACTCGAGTTTTTTTCAAATCCAGTTTCAGTCGAATATTTCACCACCTCAGTTTTCGTCGATTTCTTCCTCGATAAGCTTGAAGTCATCGTCATCTTCATTCGGAACAAGATGCGCTATGATACTTTTATATATGTCATCATTAGTGCTACTAACCACGTAAACTCCAACTGTAAATAATCCGACACGACCAGCAGTTCCGACTTTTTAATAGTAAAACAATTTACTACGCCAATTGTCTCTATTAAGAAAGCGAGCGGCATCTTCACTAGTAGACATGACCATGTAGCTACCATTTCTTGACTACAAGCCTTAACCCAGATGGGGTCAAACTGAAGAAACCCCTGACACTGGGATTTCTTTATGTTAGCGGATTCGAACCCAAACATTGTCAAATTTATGTGCCAATCAGTTCCAGGAAATAAAGATATATTTTAATGCATCGAATTCAGATTCAGTTTACCAGAGTTGGAATAGGCCTGAGTGTTTTATAATTGATGATCTGTTTCAAAAGCATCTTTAGTAAAATAATGGAACGTTTAATGTGGGTCAAAATATCAAGTAAAATAAATTAATCCTTCCAAAAATCTTCATTCGAACAGATAAGACTTTAGTCTTGATGAAGACTTACAAGAGAATATGCAAATGAGGTCGAACTCAAAAACAAGGACGAATTAATTAAAATTACAGGTCGTCTGTTTGAGGATTAATTAAGACAGTTGTCTCAAATGATCAGGATTGACATCCTTTCTTTAGGAATTACTTTTCCCATTTTAAACCACAGTTATTTCTTGTCCTTCCTGAACTCCTTTCCTCGCCGATGAAGGATTGTCGATTTTTGTAAAAATAATTTCTCGAGTTTCATTGAAACCTTGCAGGATGTTTTGCTGCTAACACACACACACACACACACACACACACACACACAACACATGCACATTCACACCAGGACGATCACACAAGTATAGAAGAATATAAATATCCAGTATTCCAATTTCAAAATCCATTATCTCTTCTCTAATTTTTTCTTTTCCACGTTTACAGTAAACGTATCCGGTTACAGATCTTTAAGAACAGAAATAGAAATAAATATTTTGGTCTTTTGAATTTACTGAATAAGGTCATGTTATTTGATATAATGGGTTTAAGGAAAACATTACTTATAGTTTTAAAATTACTCCCATCCTTCACTACTAACAACCACTCCCCACAACTACTCCCATTCACTCCCTACTACGACTACTAATATTTACTCCACTAACTACTCTTGTCCACTCCCCTACCCACTCCACTTTAATACTCTTGTCCACTCACCCAACTACTCCCATCTACTCCTATCAACTACTCCCATTCACTGGCTTACTCCCATCCACTCCAACAACTATTTCCATGCAGTCCTTCCAACTAACCCCATCCACTCCATGCAACTCTCATCCACTACCTCCGCAAAGGTTCCCATCTACTCTCTCAATTACTCCCATCCACTCCCCTACTCTTTATCACAAACCAACTACTATCCCTTCACTATTCCTATCCTTCCCCTACTACTCCCATCCACCACCTCTACCCTCACCCACTCCCAACTATTCCCATCTACTCCCAACCACACCCATCCGCTCCAAAATTACTCCTAATTCCACTCTTCCAACTAATCCCGTCTACTTCTCCAACTGTTCCCATCCGTTCCCATCCACATCAACTCCCAAACTTCTCCCATCCACTCCCTACTCCCCAACTAAAACTTCCCATCCACTCCCCCAACCACTCCTACCCATCCAACCCAAACTTCCATCTCCCCAATCCCTCCCATCATTTCCTCTACTACTCCCATCCACTCCCCAACTACTCCCACCCAACTCCCCTACTCCTCATCCAGTCCCCAACTTCTCCACCCCCCAACTACTCCATCCACTCCCCAACTACTCCCATCCCAAACTACCCTTAACCAAGCTCTTTGTTGGGTGAGTCTGAAACCATCACTTTCCCCCAACTCCCCCCACTCCCAAACTTTACTCCCACCCACTCATTCCTCGCTATAATGTGGTTCGGACTCCCAATAAATTATCTAGGTCCTGTTGCTAAGTAACTATTCCCTCAGCCATTCCCTACTAATCCCACCAGCCCAAACTGTTAACAGCTCATTGGTCTGGTAAAACTACTCCCATCTGCCACCCTAACTACTCCCATCCACTCCCATACTACTCCCACTCCACTGCCCCAACTACCCCTATCCTCTCCCCAACTACTTCCATCCACTCCCCTACAACTCCCATCCACTCCCCAAACTACTCCCACCTGCTCCCAACTACTCCTATCTGTTCCCCAGCTACTCTCATCCACTCCCCTATAACTCCCATCCACTCCCCTACAACTCCCATCCACCCCCCTACTACTCCCATCCACTCCACTGCAACTAAACCCCATCCCCTTCGATGGGACCACCTTGACATGGTGAGGGGCTCTTGAACCCCAGGTTTTTACTCCCAGCTTTGATTCCAAGAGTCTTGTATATTATTATATATTTATTTGGACTAATTTTGTGGAATTTTCCACTTTTTGTAAAATTTATTTGACCTGATAAATAGGAAAAGATATCATAGCTGGGATTGGGTTTATATCCAAAGCTAAATAGTGGGAACTGTGGTAGGACCTTCAACTATCCGATAATGTTCGGACCTGAGAGATATCAGATTGATATCTCAAAGGCTGAACTGTTCTGCAGGGCTGGACCACGGATTCCAGGGGGTTCTGGTTCTGGGGATAGGACTCTCAGGCATTCTAGCCGGTTTGCCCATAATGTGATTAAGGTGGGGATGATAGTATTCTCGTAATACCTTCGGTCCTAGCAAGCAGGTCTGGCTTACACTTGGGCCACTCTAATCATGCTGTGCCATCCCCTATGGGGTAGGGTAGGGACGCGGACATTTGGGAGTCAGTTCTCACTTGTGCCATTGGTGGAAGAATAAACTTCATGAAAGGCTGATATCTTTTTAAAATTTTCAGGCTTAATTTTTTTTTACCTCAAATCTTTATGACAAGTAGAAACAAAGAGTCGAGTACCCCTGGGCCCTTTGATGGCACAGTTAACGACTGCTGGAACCTCCTCCTCTGACAACCTTTGCTTAGAAAAATCCAAAAACATTCTAGTTTAATTACACTGGAACCGTATGCTTCAGTACGGAGCAAACCAAAAAAAAGTTAACTATAGTCTTGACCCCACCTTGACTCACTTCGACACCCTCTTTGGGAATGGAAATTGGTCAAGGTTTCTAACCTTAGAAACTGACCAAAAAATATCAGCACTCAAGTTGGAAAATTATTTATTGAGCAGACATTCTACAACTGAAATGTCGTTTAGACAGATAAAAGAAAAGACATGGCTTATAGAAGGCACAACAAAAAGTCAGTCTGAACATTGTTTATCAATAAAAAAATATATATAACATAAATAAAAAAAAAAATCAAACACAGTATTCAGGGTACCATTGCACTTCCTGAGAATAATAACGAAGTTGAAAAGAAAATATTAGACAAAAAGTATTCAAAGTACAGGATTGTGAACTATGATAATCTTCCAAGTAAACAGATGAGAATAAAATTTTAACGAGCCAAAATTGAAAAGTCAAGATCTACCCAAAAGTAAAAATTTTAGTGAACTGTATAAGACCATCGTAATTAAAAATTGTAGATGAATAAAAAATATTGTCGAAAAAATATTGTGATCAAAAATAAAATTTGAAGGTCCAAACTAAATTGTAAAATACTATACCATCATGCAATCCAAAGAAAGTAAGTACCATTACTAAAGAAACAAGAAAGAACTGGAATGTCTGTAAAAGAAGTCAAATTACAATTGAAAGTGAGAGGAAAAGATCCGTCTAAAAACATAAATATTCTTCAATAACAAGAACCAATAATGAAACAAAAATGCATACAGATAGAAATAACAGAGCACAGAAAAGTAAATCTCAAGAAGAAATTAATGCTTTAGAAATAAAAACTAAAATTGTATAGAATAAAGAAACGGATGCAAAGGGATGGATAATATTTTATCCAATTCATTTGAGATTTTAATGCAAATAGGAACACAGGAGGATGCTACTGCAGTAGTAACAGTGGAAGGTCGTGATGGACTGGAAATTAAAGATAAAAACCCAAGAACCGAAGAAAACGGTGAGACCAACTATTATTAGAGAAACATCGGTTAAACCAAAGATAAAGGATATGAAAAAAGAACAAAAACAAAAACAGGCTAAGAATATACCTTTATATCCTAAAATAATAGTAAAACCTATTAAGGCAGGTATCCAAAACACTGAAGAAGTGAAGGAGAACCATTCCATAGATAACAATGATTATTTCAAGGGAGAAGACATTACTCCATCTCCAGTAATTGGAACAAGAACAAATGAAAAAGAAATATATAATAATACATGTGGATGTAATGATTGTTTCATTGAATTATGCAATAATAAAAAAACATAACAAAAGATGGCTTTAACAAACATTGTAAGAAATTTTTTGAGAAATATAGAAAAAAGAAACCACGGATTTGAGTACCCATGAAAAAGGTTGCATGTGCATTGAGCACTTAGTATATTATAAAGAAAAACAAATGAATGTCGCGGGTAATAATTATTAGAAAAAAAAAAAAAAGAAAAGGAAAACTCACTGCAAACAAAATATTTTCAATAGCTATATTATTGTGCAATGGAACGTAAATGGTCTACAGACCAGATTACACCTAGAAGAAATACAAAGATTACTAAAAGAATACGAACCAATGATATTATGTTTACAACATGCCAACAAAACAATATCAACAATAGGTTAATAAACTTTAGCATCTAACATCTAGAGAGGAAGAAAGAAATTTAGGTACTGCTACAAATATATGTGTACATAAAGTATTTTATGACAAAGTACCTGTAAACTTTAATGACCTGCAAATATCGAGTATTAGAATTTAAAAAAACGATAATTATGTAATTTATAATTTATACAACCAACCCAATAAAAATTGCGACATTGATAAACTTAAAGAATTATTTAATAATGCCAAAGAACCTACATTACTAGTAGATGATTTTAATGCTCACAACCCAATATGGGACTGTAATTATACAACCTCAAATAGAGCAGGAAGTAAAATAGAAGAGTTCATAGATTCAAATGACATGTGCTGTATAAATGATAACGAAATCAGCACATATTTTTCAAAAACACATGGAACGTTTTCTTCAGTAGACTTAACTCTATGTACAACAAGTATAGTAGACAGATTGTATTAGAATACAGTTGATGACTTGCACACCAGTGATCATTTCCCAATATTAATTTCATCACACAATAATCCCACCAAGCATGTCCCTCAATATAACATTTATAAAGCAGATTGGGAGCGATATGAATTCCACACTAGGAATACCCCACAATTTGAATATTTAAATGACCATAATGAAACTAATAAGTTTCTTGTTGATTTCATTAAAAATGCTGCTGATAAAGCAATACCAAAATCAAAACCTCGTCCAGCAAAACACAAAGTTCTATGGTGGTCTGAAAAACTAACAGAATTAATAAAAAATAAAGCACCAAATTGGAAGACGATTAGGTAATTTGAGTAAAAAGTTTAGTAAAATAAATAAAACATTACCGATATTAGAAGAAAATTTACAAAAACTTACTATATTATTATTATTAGAAATTGATGCATTAAAACCTCCATATAAAAAAATATCTGCAAAAATTTAAAGGAGAGGTAATTCAAGGAAGAATCATTTCATGGAGGCAATATGTACCAGATCTCTCTAATAATACTCCCATACAAAAAATATGGGAAAAATTCAGGAAAATAAATGGTGCCCTTGTTAAACCAGCTAGACATGCATAATAGAAGACGGGAAAAGATTACTTGATCCAAAAGAAATAAGTAATATAATAGGAGAAAATTTAACAAAAATAAGCAGTGACAAAAATTTAGACGAACATTTCCGCACAAAGAAAAATAGTATAGAATTAATTACATATACATTTTGAAACAATAGAATATATATATTATAATAGAAAATTTAATATGGAAGAGTTGGAATTTGCTCTGTTGAACAACAATAAATCTGCCCCTGAAAGTGACAATATTTGTTTTGAAATGACCTACCATTTAGCACTTTTGGCAAAGTCATACTTATTAGAGTTTTATAACCATCCATGGCTTCGAAATTTATTTCCTGATAAATGGCGTAAAGCTATAATTATTCCTATCCCCAAACCTGGAAAAGATCCTATTAATGTAAACAATTGCAGCCCAATTTCTTTAACAAGTTGTTTATGCAAATTACTAGAGAAAATGGTAAATGCTCGACTAACATGGCACATTCGAGAAAATAAAATTTTGACTCCCACTCAATTTGGGTCACAATGTAACAGATCTACGCTGGATTTCCTGTCTAACTTGGAAGACCACATACGAAGAAGATTTGAACGAAAACAAATTACTATACCCGTCTTTTTTGACAATGAAAAGGCATATGATACTACATGGGAATATGCAATATTAAAAACGTTACAAAAAAAAAAACAGCATCCGTGGACATTTGCCTAGGTTTAACCAAAACTTTCTGACAAATAGAACTTTTCAAATTGATGATGTAAATTACTCACACACTGTTTACTTTAGCAATAAATGATATCAGTAATAATCTACCTATCAGAATTAAAAAGTATATGGATGATTTTGCCATATATTATTCAGCATCTCGCTTAAAACATCCAGAGGAATCATTAATAAAACTATAATAAAAATAGATGAATGGGCCTCATCTGTAGGCTTTAAATTTCCTATACAAAAATCTCAAGCAGTAATGTTTTATAAAAATGAAAAGTGGAAAAACGTTGAAGAAATAGTTTAAAAAATCAGAAATCCTTGCATACCAATTGGCCAAACAGCAAAATTTTTGGGATTAGATTTTGATACTCACTTGTGGAAAGCCCACATAACATACATGAAATCAAAATGTAAAGGAGCATTAAACCTAATAAAAAACTATCGAACACTACTTTAGGAGCCGATAGACATACCCTTTCTGTACTGTATAAAGCAACAGTGCTGTCTACCATTGGTAATGGAAGCGAAATATATGGCTTGGCATCAGACACAGCGCTGAAAATGTTAGACCCAGTTCATAATGAAGGCTTAGAGTATGTTCAGGAGCTTTTCGATCATCACCAAAGTTATCTTTACATGTTGAATTGGTGAACTACCTCTCTCTCTCCATTGAAAGCTAGTAACAATGAAGAGTGCTCTGAGAGTTCAGACAAATGATTCTCCAACCAAAAGATTATTTGGATTAAGAGACGTGTTTATAAACAATCATCCACCTACTTTCCCAATTAGAGCTAGAAGATTGTTTGAGTTGCTAAATATAAATATACAAATTACCTTCAATAGTAAAATTACCTCCTGCTTGAACAATGAATAAAATGAGAATTTGTACACAATTAAAATATGTATCAAAAAGTTATTCATATACCCCAGAACACCATAGACAACATACAGTAGAACATATAATCCGAAAAGGTCTACATTATGCAATATCACCGACGGATCTAAGTCACAATTTTGAGTGGGATATGTTGCAGTGTCCCCAGACAAAACGTAGCAGTTCTCTCTACCAGATAATGCCTCAGTATTTACAGCTGAGTTATGTGCAACAACATCAGCCATAAAAATAATTAGAGAAGCCTCATGTAATAATTTTGTGATTTATAGCGACTCCAGAGGCGTTATAGAAGCCATTCAAAGCTATAATAAAAAAATAATATTGTACAACAAATTAAGTTTTCACTCCATAAATTGTATAATAATGGAAAAAATATTGATGTATATTGGATCCCTGCCCATGTAGGGATTAAAGGAAATGAGGAGGCTGATAAAGCAGCTAAAGAAGCAGTTCACATGACAAGAGTAAATGTACACATCACTATAAGTGACTGTATAAGATATATAAAAACAATCATTGTAAGTAAATGGCAAAATATATGGAATGAAGAACCTGAAAATAATAAATTGAAACATATAAAATCCAGTGTTGGAAAATGGAGTTCATCATATCAGAGAGAGAGAGACACACACACACAAACACAAGTAATTGTAACGCGTCTTCGAATAGGCCATACTCGTTAGACACTTGGCACTTAATGAACAGTCCATGTGGCCCTCCTCCCGAATGCCCAGATTGTATCGTGTGAATGTCCAAAATATAACCTGCAGCGATTATCAAATTTTGGAAATAGATCAACGATGGAAATTTTGTCAGAATCTTCAACATTTTCAGTAATACCAATTTTAATGTTCATGAGGAGCTGTGATTTAATTGATAAAATATAAAAAGTAAATAATAGATACACGAAAACCCTTAGGCGTCTAATGAATTTTAAAACAACTAAATTTTAAAATTTTACTTATTTTAAATTTTAATATACATTTTTAGTGAGTATATATGGAAACATGAGTATAAATGTATTTATTGTGTGAGTGTGTTCCAGTATGAGAGCGTATGCCTTTGTGCAGTTTTTAATTTCATTTTCATTCATTCATCACCATACCGAATGACCTATTTGGTCCCAGTGCTAGGCTTCTAGCCTAGACCTGTCATTTCATCCTAATCCTTCGGGCCAGCCCTATGAGAGCTGATATTCAGCCCAGCGGTCTGGTTAAACTTTTTCAATAATAATCTTCTTCTTCTTCTTCGTCCTCTCAAATCCCTCATTCTTTCCCATTTTCGTCATATGACATAAACCGCTTTCGATTTTGGCCGTGTCTTCCTTTGTTTGCCTCCTTATTGAGAAAGAAATGTTTTCCTCAACCTGGAGGGGAGGAAAACGGAACTCCTCATGCGTGGAGAAAAAAAGGTTTTGACTCAGTGTTTGTCCTTATCTGGGGGTCCCGGCTTTGTGGCAATAAAGGCTTAAATTAGTCCAAATATTGTTTTGGGGGGTGGGGATGGGGGATTTTGCGTTTTTTTTTTTTTTAGCGCCAGTGGAAATAAATATAGATTTTTACTTCCTGGAATTTTGATGGAATTTTTTCCTTATTCTATTGCTTATTATGTATAGAGGGTGTTTGTGTATAATTTCAAATAAATTGTTGATTTTATGAAAAGCCCTAATGAAGAAACAAGTCCACAGCTATGTAACTGTACAAATATATTTAAAATCACAACTCTACAAAGAGTTTTCGAGAATCTCTAATCTGCACGATTCTCCTTTTCCGTCTGACAAGGAGAAGAGGAGGAGGAGTACTAACAAAGAGTAAGCATAAGACAAACGAAATTGTTTACGAAACAAGGATACTGACCGTTAAAAGAGACTTATGTTTGATCAGATAATGCTTTCGTTTTGTGAAAGTATCCAGGTTGTATCAAACAACGCTTTCTTTTTGTGAAAGTATCCAGGTATCGTCTTTAGAAATACAAAGCAGAAACAATCGCACCAACTGAACTTGCAAAGGACCTAAAATTCAGACTAACTCGAGAGTAACATTTCAATTAATGCCCAACATCAGAGCTAATTGGAATCAGGCTTTTTCCAGCTGTGATATCACTCTTCTGAGATGATCAACCTTTATAATGGTTCCATCTGAGTTTTATTTCTGCTTTTATATAAAGTTTTTTCCAGGGTGAAGGAATGCTTTTATATTATAAGTTCTCTAAATATCAGTTTAAATCAAAATCCCATAAATAAAATTATTGTTTTTGAATGTTATATTTTCACAGACAAAAATATTTTTTTCCCCGCCAGCTGTTTGTTTATTTCATTCTTCCACAGAGATTGTGTTGTTGTATCTAAAACAAGTCTGAAATTATAAACGGGAAATACCTGTACCGACTGAACTTGTGATATCCATTAAATTCAGGTTAACTCGAGAGCAAATTAGAGCAAATTGAAAACCCGATTATCCAGCTGTGATATCAGATTTCTCTTGCGAGTTTTGACAAGGCGATCATTCTAAAGAACACTTCAACCGATTAATGTCAGATTTCGCTTTCCTGATGTTATTATCTCTCATCGCCCGTTTCATTAAACTCGTCGACGTCAGCGATTTGAAATATCAGTTTGGCCAGCGATTGAAATGTACCAATTTTTGATAGACAGAGATGATTGAAAATCGACTTTTAGTGCTGTCTCTCGTCATGAAGAATCTTGACCAATAAACTTCAATTCGCACAAGTGAATTTAGTAATTCATTTTGGTTTTAAATCAGGATTTCAATCGAACCATTATTAATCTCAGGAAGACTCTCAATCTATCATTGATGGAACAGAGGAGGTTATTGGGAGCTCCAATTTTAAGAGTGATATTGGCAACCGGTCTATTGCGTGTGTGGTTCCTACAACCTTCATGACAGCTTAGTAGGTGAATACTGTTCGTGTTCTCACTTATTTTTAGATTGTGGATATCTAATTTCAAGGTAAAAGATTTTCTCTCTCTCTCTCTCACACACACACACACACACACACACACACACACACACACACACACATATATATATATATATATATATATATATATATATATATATATATATATATATATATATATATATATATATATATACATATATATATATATATATATATATATATATATATATATATATATATATATATATATATATATATATATGTATGTATGTATAAAGTGTTTTTGTGTGTATTTAGGCGTGATACAGTTTTCTGTCAAACATCAACAATACATCATTCATGAACCAAAGCTGCAGGTGGATGAAACTTTCAAATAAAGATTAAGAAAACATTAAAAAACTTTCTTGACAAAATTAGTTGCGTCATCGTGTAAAATAAACAAGACGAGGGAAATAGGGACATAATTTGTCCCTTCTCTGGTCTCAGGAGAATTTGTAGATGCCAATAGAAAGAGGCGAGGAAATAATAGGTGGGTCCTCTCTTTAAATTAGCTGTGTGGAGGATAATACTCTTCAGTCTTGAGAGAGATCGATGACCAAATGGTTATGAAGGCAGCGATGAGACCTTACTCACTCTGGTTTCCTCAAGGGGATGATTTCCTCACTCTGCCCACAGCAGTTACCCGAAGGATCTATAGATATGATTTCTGTTTCTGAATGACACTTTTCAAATTGTTTAGCAAATAAACTTTCCCTGAGTAACAATGTTCATGTGGCCTAAGGGAATGATGTTTTTGTTTTATGAATTTCCTACCACATCAAGACATTCAGTTTACAATGTAGTTGGTTTGCTTATACTGCAGAGGTCCTTTATTTTGAAGGAGAATGTTTGCTTCTCTAAGAGAATTTATTGTGGGAGAAATGCTGCTTCCACCAAATAAGCACGATTCATGAAAAGGAATGATGAAGCTTAATGCATAATAGTCTTAATCTCTTGTCTTTCACCTCCCCTGTTCTCTCTCTCTCTCTCTCTCTCTTTCTCTCTTCTTTCTCTCTCTCTCTCTCTCTCTCTCATAGAGAGAGAGAGAGAGAGAGAGAGTTTCTGAATATCAACGTTACAATATTTATGAAAGAAAGCCTACCAACCAGAAATAAAAAAAAAATCCATCTTTTGAGTTCAGTTGATACAAATCTTTTCAGTCTTGTCTCCGTGCATATCTATACAGAGAGAGAGAGAGAGAGAGAGAGAGAGAGAGAGACAGTTTCTGAATATCAACGTTACAAAATTTATGAAAGAGAGAGAGAGAGAGAGAGAGAAAATCCATCTTTGAGAGAGAGAGAGAGAGATCTTTTCATTCTTGAAAGCATCAAAGAAAGAATAGAGAGACAGAGAGAGAGAGAGAGAGAGAGAGAGAGAGAGAGAGAGAGAGAGAGAGAAGGGGAATTTTAGAACATACTCTCACCTGCTTTCCCCAATCGCCTTCGTTCCCAGAGAATCATTCTCCCTCTTTTGAATTTCTTTCACATCTCGGTCTCCATTATCGACTTCATCAGGCCATCCATTCATGGCTGATGCTGCTGCTTTTGCATGAGTTACATACGCATACACAGACAAACACACACAAACACAAGCACACACAAGCATTCGATGTTTGTATGGGCTTCGTTTACCTCGGATGCTCTCCTCAGAGCGAGCAGATTCTTCTCTTCGGCTTCCATTGGATTTTGAAGGGACGCTTTGCGATCTTTCTTTGTCTGGTTTCTTTATATTTATAAGTATAGCAGCAGATGAGTTGATGGACTTGTTGTCTTTGCTGAACTCTCTTTTCTTTGAGTATTTTATTATTGTGCATTTTTTTATTTTATGCTTCACTTTTTTTTATGCACCATGAACCAGGATTTAACAAGAACTGTGTTTCTTTTGATAGGAATTCTGGGTGGGTCCTGTGAGGACATTGAGTATTTAAGAATGGTGTATTTTATCTGACTATGTGACATTTATTTTTAGAGTGATCATGTCCATCTGATTGATATAGTATTTGGTGACAGGAATGCCTGTCACTGGTGATTTTTGGTCTGGGAATTTTGATTCGATTGATTTGAGTCATAGTTTCCTTTGATTGTGAGACCATAATTTATGACTAAGATTTTGCAGTTATGCTTCCGTTAAATTTCCAAGTAATGTCTAGTTTTTATAACACGGCATTTAATTCAATGCGCCTTTGTCTTTGTTGGATGCAAGGTGAGAGAGAGAGAGAGAGAGAGAGAGAGAGAGAGAGAGAGAGAGAGAGAGAGAGAGAGATGCTCTGCCCGGTCTTGGCGCTGGCCAACGCTACTAAGATACCTCTCGAGGTAAGAATTAAATCAGTAATAGGTTATGGGTTACGCTTCCGAAGAGACAACTAACAATAGGTTGTTATATTAGGATCAACAGATAGGTCGATTGTATAAGTGATGTTCGGCTCTGGTAGGTTGGCAATATTGGCGTCCGAGAATACGTTTTTGATGGTCTAAGCCAGTGGTTCTCAAACTTTTTTTGGACCATGCACTCTTTCACTACGTCATAATGTCACCCCCTCCCACCCTTTCCACAATTGTCTGCCTCAAAAGGTGCATTCTAAATAATATGCATATACTGTAATACTAAAAGTCTTGGTCACAATTTCCCTCGCCCTCCCAACTCTGGAATTCCCCTGTGGGGGGAATTCCCCTGGCTGAGAACCACTGGTCTAAGCAATTCTGTTATGGGTGAGGTCTGCAAGATACTGCCTGGTCAGTCTTTCTTGCGTGTTTAGTTATGCGTCACGGGCCGGTGTTTATTGCGTTTTTATGGGTGATACTGGACTTTAAGTTATCTTGGGGCGTGTTCTGGGAAGTTTAGTGTGCGCAGTGTGTTTAATTGCAGTATCTCGACCATTTGTGATGGTCAAATACGCGCAAGCGCATTTCTGTGCAGACAAGTGGGTGTTTTTTTTTCTCTGGTGGAAAGATTTCGCACCGTTGTTGTCAGTCAGGAGCGTTCGTAAGCGTTCAGTTATCGCCTTTGTTCTTTGATTTCTTCCATTATTGTGTGTTTTGTTTTTTTTTTTTTTTCAGAATACGACGCGAATGTCTGTCATCATATGTTATGATTCAGCGGCATTTTTTTTTCTGGTTATGATTTTTTTTTATTTTTTGCCAGTATTGCATACTTTTGTTTTAAACCTTTTTTTTTTTGTTCGTTTGTTACATACGTACGTGTTTTATTTTTTGGTCACATACGTGCACGTATGTAAGGGAGTGTTGTAACTGGGGCCAGAGTTGGGAGTGTACTGTATGCTTACTATGCGGTTTCTGCCTTGGCAACTGAGGTCAAGAAGAACACGCATCTCAGAGACTTTGCGCTCAGCGAATTTTCTGTTTGGTTTTGCAAAGGAAGGTGGTGTTGAGGAAAGAGGGGAGACTTTTTGCACTGGGGGAAGGGAACAATTTTTCTTTCTTCTCCTTCTGTCTCTTCCCTCGTTCATTTGCTCGAGTTCCATTTTCTTTACTTGAAGGTAGACTTGCGTTTTCTTTCGTGGAGGGTTGACGGTTTTTTTTTTTTTTTTTTTTTTTTTTTTTTTGACCTTGAAGACTCAGTGTTCATCTTGACCTTTGAGGTCAGCTGTTCGCACGGCCCATCTATGTGTTTTTTTTTCCCGTGGGGCTATGAATTGATTGTGGGTTTAAATAATACTTCCTTTTGATTCTGGGGGTTAAATGTTGGAGTAAAGGGATATTAACATTGCGGGGTTCTTCCTGCGAGGGTTTTTTTTGGAGAGAATCCTTTCTTTTGTTTATAGTTAGTTGTCTTTACTATGCTTTTTTTTTTTTATTTTTTCTACTGAGTGGAAAATAAATGTTTTCCTTTTTTTTCGATGGTATCCTTCCACTTGAGTTGGGAAATTTTCCATTTGTGATCAGCCAAGAGGGAGTTAAGCTATGCCCTTCAGGAAGGGTAAAAAGTTAGCAAAGCTATTTACGAAGGGGAAAGCTGGGAAAATGGCTGGAGGGACGATGATCAGACTTTGCTTCATAAAATCACAACGGTCAATCAGGAGTTCATCCCAAGGGTTCGTGGACGGTGTTCTTTCTCAACCAGTGCAGATTTTTATTGAGTGTTTTAACAATTTTCTAAATGCTAAGGGGATTAAGAATGACATAGAGGCATTTAGGGAAGCTAAGGTGATTTAGGTCATCGTTGTCGCAGTCATCAATTCGCCAGGTGCAAGACTTGGCCAGGTCTCCAAGAATTTCTTATGACACCCTATGGTGCTGTGGAGTGCAGAGATTCAGTCCATGGTTTAACGGGTTTTTTTTAAATCCGGACGGGCCAGAAGTCGGTGGTTGAGTTGAGTTCTCAACTTTTCGACGACGCGGGAGAGTTTGTGGAGAAATTGAAAGGGCCTCCATAGGCGCTGTTTGACACAATCGCCCTGGATAACCTTCATAAATTTTTGCAATATCTGGGATGTTAAATGATGTCCCTGATGCTATAGTTGATAGTTTTGACAAGATTATAGACCCTATGTCTGATGAGGCATTAATTTTTTCTCAGGTTTGTAAGCATATGTCGAAATGCCCGACGGTCGATAGTACGTTTTTTGATGGGGTATCAAAGAAACTGTCACAAGGGGATTCAGCCTTTGCTCTCGGCGGTTGTTGTGGGAGAGCTGAAATTGGCAGAGAGCCTAATGTAGCTTCCAGTGGCCTTTTTGCCATAGTTGATGGCGATAAGAAATTGTGGATCAGACGCCACAGTTTCGTTGTTTTAATTGTAATATGCAGGGACACATTAAGAGGTTTTGCTGAGTTAAATATTGTGGCAGTTGTAAGAGTTCTGATCACCCTTGGCGGTCTTGTCCGTCTCTTAAACGGTATAATGTTAGACCTGCATTTCAGAGTTTTGGTAACTCAGATAAGAAAGCTCCTCAAGGGGGGGGGGGTTTCTCAAGGGGATCTAGTGATCGGCAAAAATTTTAGGGAGGCCGATCAGTCAAAAAGGAAAGGGTGAATTGTTCCTGTCATGTAGGACTTCTAGCTGAGGCCCCGGAGCCG
Organism: Macrobrachium rosenbergii; assembly: GCF_040412425.1. Taxonomy (NCBI): domain Eukaryota; kingdom Metazoa; phylum Arthropoda; class Malacostraca; order Decapoda; family Palaemonidae; genus Macrobrachium; species Macrobrachium rosenbergii. Next base: position 6,969,670 of record NC_089755.1, read on the forward strand.
AAGCCAATTGTGAAAAGGGTCTGTGCATGGTGACGGTGTCTCGGGATTTATTGCTACCAGTGCGCCTGTTAATCTGATGAATTATGAATTATATCGACCGATGTTTTCCGACTCACTGTTTGAAACCTACTGAAGAGAGAGTGTGCGATGTTCAAGCAAATAGGTTGAGTAAAAGTTTTGGGTTGCATGGACATTTGTTTGCCCTTGGGAAGTAAAGTTTTTATAGAGCCATTTTTTGTTTTATAAGAGGCTTCTTTGGGGGAATATATTGTTATTGGGTCATCCAGCGTACCGGCAAAACAGAATCACAGTTCATACAGGGGTAGGAGGTATAACTGTTGGGGTACCTGGGGGTTTTCATCCTGTATGAGGAATGTAATAAGATTAAAGGGGATCATGATAAGGGGTTCGGTGTTGATAACGGTTTACGGGTTGATACTAAATACGTTTCTGAGGGGAAGAATTGTTATAAAGGTATTTTATCTGAAGATGTGATTTTGGGCCCAGGTAGGTTGCTCTGGTGAAAATCCGAGTGAAAAATGTGAAAATGCCCAGACAGGGTTGTGTGAATGAGGGTAGCAAGAAGCTCAAGGGGGTAGTGAGTATAGTTTCTATAAGCAATGTGTCTGATGCAGGGGTTACTTGTGTAGAATTACTAAACTGTAATGATTCAGTTCAGAGATATGAGAAGGATACATATGTGGTAGATTTTGAAGATTGGGTTTATGACAATAATTCGGTTGCTATTGTAGGGGACAACAATGCATTTTCAGAGGCAGAATTACAGGTTAGGCGACAAGTTTTTAGGAATCATTTAGCTAATGATGATTATAAAGAGTATATAGAGGGGGTGGAAAATGTTTTGGCTGAGTCTGCAGATATTATTGTCGCTCTTAAAGGGGATAAGTTGTGGTTAACTAATGTATTAGAACACAAGGTTCATTTGGAGGATGAGACTAAGCCTATTTTTGTCCCTTCATACAGGATTCCTTTTAAGATTAGGGAACAGGTAGATTTTCAATTGTTAATTAGGCCCAGTTCCTCACCTTTAATTTTCCATTGTTAGATGGCCTCAGGAGGAGTGTCAGTGTGTGTGGATTTTCGTAAGTTGAATGATAAGTCGATCCAGGACCGCTATCCTGTGGCATGTTTGCTGGATTTGTTTGTAGAAATTGGGGGTAAAAATATCTACTCTTCAATTGATCTGATGCAGGGGCTTTTGCAGGTTCCTCTTAGTGAGGAGAGTCGCAAGTATACTGATTTTTCTTTGCCGAAGGGACGTCATGAATTTACGCAGATGCCGTTTGGTTTGTTGGGTAACCCTAAGACTTTTACGAGATTAATAAATACAGTTTTGCACGGATTGTTAGAGAAGTCTATTTACATCTATATGGACGACATCTTGATTGCCATTGATTCTGTAGAGGAACATTTGGTCCTTGGGAGACTTAGATTAGTCGTTTGAAAATTAAGTTAGCCAAGTGTAATTTCTTGAAGAAGCAGATAGTATATTTGGGTCATGTTATTTCTAAGAAAAGTTGTCTGGGTAAATGGGGACAAGGTTTGGGCGATCGTGGGTTTTCATACTCCTAAAAATAAGAAACAGATTCGTTCTTTCTTGGGCATGGCGGGATTTTTCCGTTGACAGACGTATCGAGGGATGATATACAGTTTGTGTGGGGTGAGAGGCAACAGTTGGCCTTTCAGAAAACTAAAGAGGCTTTAATGAGTCCCCTGGTGCTGAAGTTTCTATATTTCGAAAAATCTTTCACGTTGGTAACAGGTGTCAGTCATGATGGCATAGGAGCTTGCCTTATGCAGAAATTTGAGGGTAAATTGCATCCTATCTCGTTCTACAGTGGGAAGTTTAAGACGTAAGGGAGTAATGAGATGTCTATGTGCATGGCGGACAAAGAGGCATTTGTGGTAGTGTCTAGTTTGGTTCATTTTAAGTTGCTATTGTTGGGCAACAAAGTTGAGGTTATTACAGATCATAAGCCGTTGTTGGATCTTTTTAATAAGCCTGATCTTTCTCCTAAGAGAGCTAGGTGATTTTTGACAATTAGGGATTTTGACACCAAGCTTAGGTATATAGAAGGTAGACATAATATCGTAGCTGATATCCTAAGTAGGAATTTTTATGATTCTGATGGTTCTCGTGTATGTTATGTATGTGGGGATTGCGTTGACTGGGATATTAGTTTAGTAAAGGCTAAGCAGGATGAAGATGAAATTTTGGCAGACACAAAGGCATTTCTTAGAGGGGAATTGGTTAGAAAGGGTTATAGGTTGCCTTTTGTGGGTCTAGTGTTAGAGGATAATTGGTTAGTCAGGAAAATTAAATATAAGCTGAGGAATAGTGAGGATAAAGGAGATACAACACAGACAGTTGTCCCAAAGACCCTAGTACATGCAGTTTTGGATATTGTTCATTGTAGGTTTGGTAGTCCACATTTGGGTATTGAGAAGATGTATCACAATGTAGGGGGAAGTTTTTTTTGGAAGAACATGCTCACATCACTGGAGGATTTTGTGAGGGATGTTCAGTTTGCAATGCATGCAAGCCAGCGAGGGGTACTTCGTGTAAATTGAGTTCATTTCCTATCCCCAGTAGACCCTCCCAGTGTGTCCATACGGACATACTTTCCAATTTCTGAATCTGGTTATGGGTACAGACGTTTGTTGTTTATTGTGGAGGAATTATATATATATTACATATATATGTATGTATATATATATATATATATATATATATATATATATATATATATATATATATATATATATATACATATGAATCGATTTGCATACTGGCGGAAAAATATTATTACATATACATTATGTATTTTGTATTATTAGACCTGACAAAATGATTTCATATAAATTATGAAATTTTTCCTACAGCTGGCATGATTTTCAAGCTACAAATAATATTCATATTTTTAACTGTGGTTGTTTTAATGTAACTTATATTGTGTATTTTAATGTTTGTCACTTAACTTTATTGTACTAATTAGGTATTATTACTTGCAGCTTGAAAATGATGCCTGCTGGTTGGCTTC
>NC_089755.1:6975231-7025231 GCF_040412425.1 Macrobrachium rosenbergii
CGTGTGCGTGAATACCACAAATAAGGAAAAGGAGCTGAACGAAGAAACCGGCACGAATGACAGCCGAATTGCAAACCAGGAACAAAAATAAGGTGATGCATTTCATGATAGCGTTGCGAAGGCTCTTAAGTAGCAATAGTAATTTCCATCAGTCAATTTGCCTGTTTATGAAGGTCTTCTCGCGTCATTTAATCATCAAACCAAGGTTTGATTTTGGTAGCGTTCCTTAAGATAGATTTGAATTCAAACTTCTAGTCGAATTGGATTTTATCATGAGATAATGATAAATCAAGCACTCAAATAGTGGAATAATTGACGAGTCAAGGGAAAACGGAGGAGAGATTTGAATTCCAAAGTTCTAGAACAAAGGGAGAGAACCTGAAAGTAAATACGTGTTGGGAAACAGATCAGGAAAATACATAATTGAATGAACTGTTAGATAATGAAAACTATAAAAGGACTTAGTTAAGAAACATTTTTTCATATTTTTTAATAAGTTTTATGTTAATCTTTAGAACTGGTTTACTTCTTACACCCTTCACAATGAAAAACTTGTTGAAAAAACTGAATGAATTTTCAAAGGTTCTTCAGAGTTAACCCCACACTAAAAACGATCCATCCATTGCAATGAACAACTTACACAAAGTTTCATTCTCACGAACGAGAAACCTGGAGTGGAGACTGGAAGGCTCGCATGCCGTAGCCCTAAAGTATTATTACTATTATTACCAGAAAATAACTTCCCTCGCACAATGATCCCTGAGCCAGCAGCGTGTTCTTGGTCGTTGCAATTCATTGCAAAGTGTGCAAGTTGATCGATTTCAGATTTTTACAAGAGAGAAATGTGGTTGATCGTTCATGTGTGAAAGGAGGTCGTCTCAGAGAGAGAGAGAGAGAGAGAGAGAGAGAGAGAGAGAGAGAGAGAGAGAGAGAGAGAGAGAGAGAGAGATCGCATGGGCACCTGGTTGGAATCTCTGTCATTTGCTTTAGCTCTGCAATTTTTCTTTTTTATTTTATTTTGCTTTGCTTGATTTTCTCTTCTTGGCTCCTGGTCGATGTTGTAGCTGAGGTGTTAGTCATTGGTCTTCGAGGTATTCTTCTTGTGTTCTTCTTTGTTCTTCTTTGTTTTAATTGTGTTTTTCTTTGTTTTCTTCGAGAATATGTGACACGGAAGAAGGAGTGGAATGTTTATGTATGTGATTATGATTTTGTTTACATAAACATATCTATCTTCATATAATGTGCCTTATATTTCTATGTTTATATATGTATACATATACATATTATATATATATATATATATATATATATATATATATATATATATATATATATATATATATATATATATATATTATCCTATATAAAATATACCTATAACCGTTCAATTATCTCAAATAACATAACATGTGAATATATGTACATATATGATGCATAATATTATATTTTATTTATCGTAATGACATATATTTCATAGCTTCAATGCTTTAAGTGTGATGAAACAGACCGATATTAGATAACTATAAGTAGTTACTCGATGTAAAATCTTTTATATCATCTTAAAAACATTTGATTCCTCAGCTATCTGCGCGAAATGCTCAATGAATAATGGCTTTCAGATGATCTCCTGAGAGTTATGTATATTAATGGTTCTGTTGCGTTACTTTGATCTAGATTATAAAATCTGCCTAAAAGTGAAAGATCGTTCATTAACGTGATAGAACTGCAGTTGTCCAGCCATAGCTTTGGAAATATCGTCAGGCTTTGAAAATCGGCAGATAAGGTAGAGTTTCAAATCTCTGTTTTTATGGGAGGAAATTGAACTTGTGATTTTTACCATGACTTTCTGTGATTATGAACTTTTGAACTGGTGTGGGAGATTTAATATTTATTCATACCTCTTTTATATTATTATTTTGTTATGTTACGTTTGCCATATCTTGGCTATGCATTTTCCCTCACTTTCCATTATTGTGTTTTGCATTTCATATATTTTTGGGAGTTTTCTATCATGTTTAATTCTTTCGACAGATGTCTGTGGACTTGTTCTGAATCACATGTGGAATTGTGGTAGACTGTTTTTTTGGACATGTCTTTTAGTTATTGATTTGTTATATTTATTTGTTTCAGGCTATTAGCCATAATGAGACTTCTTTAATCAGAAGTGTTTGCAGTTTAGAAGTTATCTGACTCGATAATTCATTTATTATGCATTTTTCTTTGCTTTGTTTTATTTGCTTTGTTTCTTTAAATAGTCCATTTAATTTCTTTGAGAGAATGAGTGAGGTCTGGTGGATGAGCTTCTTCCAAAACGATGGTGAGAGAGAGAGAGAGAGAGTCGATACACGGAGAGAGAGAGAGAGTTGAGAGAGGTTGGGAAATGGAGTGTTTCCATGGGTGAACCATTTCCGTCTTTTCTTTATGAAGTAAATCGCAGATCACGCTACGTAACTTTCAAAAAGTGTTGAATTTTCCATTATTTATATTTTTATATATATATATATATATATATATATATTTCTTTATATCGTTTATATAAATATCATATATATTATCTTAAATAAATCATATATATAGATTAATATATATATATATAAATAGTCTATCAAAATATATATTTTCGACTGCAAAAATTTTATACTATAATCGTTCAATTATCTCAAATCAACATGAAATTAAGTGATTGAACATATATGACACATAATACCTAGTCATATTATATGTATATATATATACTCCATGAAAAAAGTATACCTATAATCGTTCAGTTATCTGAAATCAACATGAAATTAAGTGCCTCTTGTACATATATGGCACGGATAATCCTAGTCACTTTTATTACTGTCGAAATAACATATATTTCAAGGGAAAGTGCCTTTAAGTATTAAATAGACCGATATTAATAATTAATTATAGTATTAGATTAAGATGTTTCATTATATCATCTTTAAAAATATTACCTTTCATGTAAGTTGAAATGAAAATGAATAATGACTTTGCATATCTACTGAATTATTTTTCATAATGGTTCTGTTGCGTGGGAGAGGAGCTTTTAACTTTAGGTAATTAAAGATCGCTGTGTCATTTTAAAACTATTAATTAACTTGATAACGAAATATCGTCATGAAGGATAATCCTGCCTTTTTGTGTTCACTTTTTGTATATATAGTTTTTTTTTACTTCTTTATAAATCAGCCTGTTTCTGTATATTCAAGTCCATATTCACTTTCTTCCATCATTCTTCCCTCAATCCTCTCCTAACAGTTGATTCATATTACAATTGCAAAAGGTTTTCCTCCTGTTACGCCTTTCAGATCTTTCTACTCTCAATTTCTGTCCCAGCGCTGAATGACCTCATCACAGGTCCCAGCGCTTGGTCTTTGGCCTTATTTATATAGTTATCTCTATTTATTTCTTTCATCATCTGCGCCTTCAAAATCATCGTCTACAAAACCTCGTGACTCAAATAGTTCCTCCATTCATCTCTTTCGTGTACTTTGTCTTCCACAAATCTCCACTCGTCTCCAGCCTCCCTTCCCATATTTCTCAATTCTAAGTAGGTCTGGGTCTTCTTCCAACTCTCCTGGTGCCCCCAAGAGCCCAGGTGACACTACCAAGCTCTGTTCTCCCAGGGGTTGGGAGAAGGACATGTCCAAGCCATCGCCATCTCCCTCTTGTCATTATCGCATCCAAATTCAGAACCTCCGTAATTTCTGCGTTCATTTGTCCATTACTTCGTGTTTTTTTTCCCTTTCACTTATATATGATTTACATTAACCTACGATTTCTTTATGGGCGTTTCAAGTAAATTCAATTATTTTCTTAAATGAAATCAGCTTTTTATTAAAAATGTGTTAAAAATCTTCAAAATGAGATGTTTTCGACTTTTTGACATTTTAGCTGTAACATTTCGAGGAAGGAGAAATTAGTGATGAAAATCCAAGTCTTAATCACTCACCTGAGTCACCTGAGGAAAGGTGTCTTCATGAAGCTGGCCTTATAAACTGAGTTAAGAAAAATAAGTCGACCATTGGTCACGAAAGTCCTTTACCTGGTGGGACAGGTTGACAGTTCCTTTGTAGGATGGGAGGTCCTTTGGCTAGAAAGACTCACAGGTTGAGATAGTATAGATTTGAATGGTAGTTTAGTTCTTCGTTGGACTGGTCCATACCATTCTCGGCTTAGCACTCTGCAGGGCCCAAATGTTCGAAACTCCGGCCGGCCAAAACAAGAATTAGAGGAATTTTTTCTTGTGAAAAAATCATTTTCACGGTATAATGTGGCTCGGATTCCACAATAAGCTGTAAGGTCCCGTGCTAGGTAACCAGTTGGTTCTTAGCCACGTAATATAAATCTAATCCTTCTTCCAGCCCTAGGAGAGCTGTTAATCAGCTCAGTGGTCTGGTTAAACTAAGGTATGGCTTGAACTTTTTATGAATCCAAAACGTTTAGGTTAGGGATTATCTATCAAGATCAATCAGGAAAGATAATATCTTTTTCTCTCTGCTCTCTCTCTTTCCCTCCACGTAATTGACTATATAGTTTTAAAGTGCATAAAACAGGATCTAAATATTTATTTGCTCATTTGAAGGACAGCAATTAAAATAATATTCTGACATTGAATTCATATTATGAATTCAATGTCAGAATATATTTTAATTAGAATGGAGAGAGACACCTTTAGAAGAATATCAGACATCCTATTCAGGGCAGGGTAACGCGGTGTCCCCAACTGAACATCACTTAAGGGTTTTTACAGTGTCCCTTTGGCCCCTAGCTGCCATTCTTTCATTCCTTTTACTTTACATCTGTTCATATTCTCTTTCTGCCATCTTACTTTCTTCAACCCTCTCCTAACAAGTGATTCATAGTTCAACTGCGATGCTTTCCTCCTGTTACACCTTTCAAACCTTCTTACTCTCAGTTTCCATTTCAGCGTTGAGTGACATCGCAGGTCCCAGGGCTTGGCCTTTGACCTAAATTCTACATTCTCTTCTTTCTTATTCTGTCTGGTTTGTCTAACTTGATACACTGAAATTCATGCAGATCTGGTCTGGCCAACTTTCAATAAAATTCTTCATATTTCCAGATATCTGATAAAACCTGCTTTATTCATTAATAAAATATGTTAACTGAACATTCATGGTTCGTGAATATTATTCTAAAAGTCTAATTCTGTGTTGTTAATACCAAGGGGTCCACAACCTATAGAACTTTTCCAGGCTATCTATATTCCCTCTGTGAGTTTTCAAGTATAATCAACACTGTCTGTCTTCTTTGTTTTAATTTCATTCCTGTTTGTTAATTTGTTTTGTTGTTCCCTTTCACTTATTATGATTATCATTATATACTGATAAATATTTAATTCCCTGTTCAGAAAAGCCCAGTTATTATCAAAGTTAAGTTTTTTATTATTTCTATTACATCGCCTTTCTATGTCCCTAAGGTTTTTTTCTTTCATATTTTGAAGTTTTATTTGTTCCTTTCACTCATTATGATTATCATCATATATTACACATATGTAATTCCTTGTTGAGTAAAGCCTAATTATTATGAATTTCAGTTTTTAATTATTTGTATTAAATAATCTTCCATTGTCACTATGGTATTTTGTCTTTCAACAATTTCAAGTAATTTAACCGTATCTTTAATTCTTTTATACCTTTATAAATAATACCTAGTTCTTGAACACATTTGTGTTAATATACGTACACAAATCCATACTAACATCTTATTGCGTTTTGGTATATATAAAATGTTGAAACATAACAAAACCAAAACAAAAATCCCATTACAGTCGCTAGGAAAGAATATATTTCACGATTCCACATCCGGGTACCTTCACCAAATAAGGTGGTGGTTTTTAGTTTGTGTAGCAGTTAGGGTGATGAAGCCTTAATTTTCTTCCAATATAAGTTTGTGAGATTGTCATTCAACTTAATAGATGGCGTTGGTCTCCTTTCATTAGAGAGAACTGGAAGTGTGGAAAGGATCTCTCTCTCTCTCTCTCTCTCTCTCTCTCTCTCTCTCTCTCTCTCTCTCTCTCTTCACATACATGAACTCGACATAAAATTCCTAAGCATAAATGTTCATTTATTTGCTTATTAAATTGCATATTCATGTGAGAATATTGAGAGAGAATGGGAGAGAGACCCCTTCTAGAAGAATAAGACAATTTCAGGGCGTCTAAATAAATGTCCCAACCAGAGCCCAAGAGAAGGGTCGAGGGCCCTCGAGTAATTTCAGGAGGCAGAAAAAGGTCCATCGTCAACTTGAAATACTGGGCTCTTCAGCAAAAGAGCCTCAAATGAAGAAGGAATCCACAGAAGTGTACAGAGGGAGAATTTGTCTTGTCAGCTTTATACCACCCAGCAGAATGGCTGGAATGGCCTTATATTTCACGTCGTTTGTTGTGTGTGTGAGAGAGAGAGAGAGAGAGAGAGAGAGAGAGAGAGAGAGAGAGAGAGAGAGAGAGAGAGCAGGATATGTCAACGAAATACTTCTCATGAAACTTGACAAAGTTGTTGGTTAGGTGACACTCTGAACAGGAAACCGTTTGGTTGAAACCTTCTCAGAGAATCATTTCTCTTGGCTCTTTACGCAGCATACTTCATTTTCATCCATTTACTTGTGGGATACTTATTCTTATCTTTAGGAAAGGTCGGTAATTGCATATTAATCAGGTTTTTAAAGAGAAATTCATACAGCCATAAGTACAAGTTCATTTATTCACTACTGAGTTGTCTTGGGTGAGGTATCCACTTTACTGAGCGATTTTTTTCCTTATATGTTGAATGCTTAGATTTTTAAAGCATTGTTTGACTTTCTGAAGTATATTGCTAACATATACACAGAGATAATCACAATTTCTCTTACACATAAATGCTATATACACAAACCACAAACACACATATACATATATATATATATATATATATATATATGTATATATGTATATATATATATATATATATATATATATATATATATATATATATATATGTATATATATATATATATATATATATATATATATATATATATATATATATATATATATATATATATATATATATATATAAATCATTAAGGAAACAAAACTTGACTGCCATACCTGTCAGAATTTGATATATTTCCCAGAACTCTTATGCAGGGAACTACTGAGGCGTAACATCTGAGCTAATGAGTTAATTAGTGAGCTTAATTAAAGACAGAATTTGATCTACTGACTTTCCAGAATCACTCGTGTATATATTACCACTCTTTATCGAGTTGTCGTTTACTACGTACTTATTAAAAATGCAAAATTTCACTTGAGTTTATTCGTGTGTGAGAATCTTTTCTGCATTTTGTCAGTTTTACGATCCATGAATTCTCTTGTCCTTTGCTCACGGTGTTAATTCTCTAATCTCATTATCAATAATCCTTTTGGGATTAAACTTATTCACATGATATCTCCCATACGCTCCCCCAACTACTCCCAATCACTCCCCAACTTCTCCCATCCACTCACCCAACTTCTCCCAACCACTCCCCAGCTACTCCCAACCAGTTCGATACTACTCCCAACCACTCCCACACTACTCCCAATCACTCCCCAACTACTCCCATCTACTCGATACCACTCCCAACCACTCACCCAACTTCTCCTAACCACTCTCCCAACTTCTCCCAACCACTCCCCCAACTTCTCCCAACCACTCTCCCAACTTCTACAATCCACTTGCCCAACTACTCCCATCCACATCCATATTACTCCCACTTCATAACTCTCCCAACCACTTCCAACTTCTCCCAACCACTCAACTTCTCCCATCCACTTTCACAACTTCTCCCAATTAACCCCAACTACCCCCATCCACTCCCATACTACTCCCAACCACTCCCCAACTTTTCCCAACCACTCTCCCAACTTCTCCCATCCACTCTCCCAACTTCTCCCATCCACTCACCCAACTTCTCCCATCCACCCCATACTACTCCCAACCACTCTCCCAACTTTTCCCAACCACTTGCCCAACTACTCCCATCCACTCCCATACTACTCCCAACCACTCCTAAACTTTTCCCAACCACTCTCCTACTTCTCCCATCCACTCGCCCAACTTCTCCTAACTGCTCCCCCAAATACTCCCATCCACTCCCATACTACTCCCAACCACTCCCTCAACTTCTCCCAACCACTCCCATACTACTCCCAACCACTCCCTCAACTTCTCCCAACCACTCTCCCAACTCCTCCCATCCACTTTCCCAACTACTCCCATCCACTCCCCCAACTACTCCTAACCACTCCCCCAACTTCTCCCACCCACTCTCCCAACTACTACTAACAACTCCCCAACTTCTCCCATCCACTCACCCAAATTCTCCCACCCACTTCCCCAACTACTCCCAACAACTCCCCAACTTTTCCCATCCACTTCCCCAACTTCTTCCAACCACTCCCCAGCTTCTCCCACCCACTCCCCAGCTTCTCCCACCCACCCTTCCAACTACTCCCATCCATTCTCATACAACTCCCAACAACTTCAAACTTCTCCCATCCACGAATCCAACTCCCAACCACTCCCATCCACTCCCATATTACTCCCAACCACTCCCAACTGCAACCACTCCCCCAAATTCTTCCATTCACTCCACCAACTACTTCCAACCGCTCCCCCAACTCCTCCCAACCACTCTCCCAACTTCTCCCATCCACTCCATACTATTCCCACCCACTCCCATGCTACTCCCAACCACTCCCCCAGCTACTCTCATCCACTACCGCAACTAATCCCATCCACTCTTTGTTTAAGAGAGAATAATTTCCTTGCAGGTGTAATAGAAGGAAATAAACAAGATTTGCGGGGCAAGATTTCAATAAACTTCTAACTAATAATAATAATAATAATAATAATAATAATAATAATAATAATAATAATAATAATAATAATAATAAACCCTCAGTCTTATTTCCTTTTATTTTGTTTTAATTTTAGATTATTGAATCTTCGTCTAATAGATAATAATTTCTTGATATGTGTAATAAAAGGAGACAAACAAGGTATGCGGGACAAGATTTTGATAAACTTTGTACTAAATATAGTAAAAAAAATGATGATAATGATAAATAATAAGTCCTCATGCTTATTTCTTTTCCCTTTCTGAAGAAAATGATAGAACTTGCCTCATACCTCGGCAATGATATACTGTTCATACCAAAAAAAATCCTCAAAATAATAATAATAATAATAACAACAACAAAAGTATTATTTCTTGTCTCTTTCTGAAAAGTTGATAGAACTTGACTTACTCTTACGAAAAAATATGATGCTATACAAAATTCTCTGGGAAAGTTTCCATAATAAAAGTTGGGGAGAAAAATGTCTTCGTTTCACCAACTGAAAGCCTGAAAGACTTCGGAGAGAAAATGACGAACTTTATTTCACCTTCTGGAGAAAAAGCTCCTTCGAGTTGGAGCTTAAGGATAAGTGGGGGGAGGGGGGAGCTGTTATATATAATATCGTAGTGGGCTGAAACTTTCTCTGTTTCTTTACTTTTTTTTTAGAATTTTTGAGTGTTCAGAGGAGATGGCTGTGATTTTTTATTTCCAAGTAATTTTTATTTTAGAATGAGAAGCTTTCATCGACATATAAATAAATAAATAGATATAAAATAGATAAATTTAATATCATCCTACCCATCATTCTTCTTATGCTACGTGTACTAAGTACATAATTCATCTAAATGGTGGTTTTAAATCTTATTGAACTGCCACACTTAACTTCCATAAAGGTGATTAGGATATATATATATATATATATATATATATATATATATATATATATATATATATATATATATATATATATATATATATATATATATATATATATATATATATATATATATATATATATATATATATATATATATATATATATATATATATATATATATATATATATATATATATATATATATATATATATATATATATATATATATATATATATATATATATATATATATATACATATATACTGTATCTGTGAATGTATTTATACACGTGTGTTCACATGTGAATGTATACACAAATTGAATGCCTTTACGATACTTGAAACTTAAAATTGGAGATGAATTAATGAACATGAAACATATTACAGTCATAAATATCGTTCTTGCGTGTATTCATACAAAATCAGCTTGATGGAGACCAAACCGTATTAGTTTTATCTCTGCTTTCCCTGAAAACAAAGTCGGCAGCCATGGCAGGTGTTTACATCCATCGACGCTATTATCCTCAATTCAGGCAAAAGGGCTTTTCAATAAAAACAAATAGTTTTATCCAATATCAATATTCACGATGATATCAAAGCCGCCAGCAGATGGCCGTGGAAGGTTTCTGCTCTGATCGTCAGTGACAGGATTTGTATATTATTCTGCAAAGTTTTCATTTTAATTAATTGCGCTTTTCGATTGTAAATATGTAATGAGAAATAGCATTTATTCCATCCAGTTTGACTTTTGTTTATGCAATTCGACTACCTCTTAGTCTATTTCCTCAAAACCAACAGCCTTTTCATATAAAAAAAAAAAAACTTTTCATAGAATCGCGTAATTCTACAAAGTCAATTTTAATTGTAAATATGTGATTAAAAATAGCATTTATTCCATCTAACTTGCATTTCAACTACCTCCCAATCTATTCCTCAAAATCACCAGCCTTTTCATACCAAACAAAAACAATTTTTAGTGAATCTCTAAAATCATTATCAAGTCAAGCCCCACTTTTTCGACATATTGGACACGAAGATGGGTCATCGCCCGGCTGAATGAATGGACCTTGCCAGAGGATCAAAGCATTTTCCGATGGTCGTGTCTGAAAGGGAGGGGGCGAGGGTGTTGGGAATGCAATACGCCATCAGGAATGTTTTTGGAACTCTCTGGTGCCTGATATATGAACGTGGTATTACTGTACAATGACGATGCCTGACAATTATATTTTTCTTTTTACCTTAATGTAATTTATCTTTCTTGATAGTAATCATGGCACTAATAGTAGTTGATTTAGGAACAATATTAATAGTTTTCCCATGCTTAATCTAACCAACCAGGTTTTGTTTGTGTTCAGATGTCTTACAGCATCTGATACTCGAAGCAAACAGTTTCATTGAGAGTGAGACTATTTTTCTGTTATAAATCCTTTCAGCTATTACTGTAATCCTTATTATAATGGCCGCAGTTTGTAGCTGCTAGGTAATTTCAGATGTCACCTTAAACATCCTTACTCAAGACTGTAAGAATTTTATCAGTCTTCTCAAACTTTGTTCGTGAGACTTCGGCTTTTCTCTTTGGAGTTCAACTTAGACTTTAGTGGTCTGGAGGAATAGACGCTCATTTTGAACGATAAGATTTAGAAATGAACTAAACATTTAGCAGTAAGAGGCCTTCATCCGTGTTTCGTAACAACTTGGTCGGCGGAGTTTTTGAAACTGTCTTAACAATGTTTAGTGGTATTTGTAGAAAAAGAGTTACTAGATAAGGACAGGCCTGCCTTACTCAAAAATTAATTTTTGTTTTTTACATGAATCTATTTTTGTTTTTAATTGGTGTAAGACGTTGGACATTAAAAAATTTTTTTAGCTGTCACAACAGATCAGTTTCAATGAAAATGACAAAAAAGATGTTGACCATTAAAAATAAAAAAAACTAATTTTATGTCACAACAGATCAGTTTCAATGAAAATGACAAAAGATGTTGACCATAAAAAATAGAAAAAAAAAATCCGGCGCAAAGTACGAGTTCAATAAAAATAGACATAGATCTATATAAGAGAATTTGTTTTTTTTTATTTGATCACAGCAGACTTGAGAATAGAGAATAATATCTTTCACTTCAGACTTGAATTATTCCCCCCTCACCCCCGAAAAATCCTAAGACCTTAATTTTTTCCTCTCTCTCTTATTTCAGAGAACGAACAGAGCAGAAATGATACAATGTGTATAAGGAACACTCGCGTAAAACTCACCTTCAGCATTACTGTTTATTAATTTGATAATCTATTTTTTTTTTTTTTAATGAGTGATCTCCTCTTTCTTTCTGTATTTCCCTTTGCCTTTAATTTTTTCTTTCTAATGAACATTGTAATATTCTTTGGAAGCTTGAATTTCAAGTCTGTGGCCTCTTTGGTGAGCTTGTTCCATATGAATAGGGTTCATCTAATGAATAATAATAATAATAATAATAATAATAATAATAATAATAATAATAATAATAATAATACGCAGAATTTATCTTCACTTAACATAGGACCGCTTAATCTAACATTTAATCGTCCACATAATCTTATTAATTAAACAAACAGACTTGATAGAAATATAAATAAAAGTAAAATACTAAAAATAAAGTTTTAAATCCGCCATTTGGTGAAACCTTGAATTCTCAAGACGGAGGTACAGCTATGCAATTTACATGAGTCGCTCAAACTTTTGTACACCTGAGGTGGGCCAAACCAGGTTTTATGGAGAGCCTCCTGGGAGCGTGGCTCTAAAAAAGAAAGAGAAATATTAAAATAAATAGTTTGAGGTTCTTTGCGCCTCGCGGTAAATATAAGGTTTACTCGGTGGAACTAAAATGGCTAGGAAAAAAAAAATGGAAATGGGGAATAATATGAAACTGCGAGGTTTTGTTGAATAAAGGATCTTATTCGGCAGTTCAGGTGTGAATGCGCCAGTCGTCGGTGTCCTTTATTTTCTTGGGAGCAAAGTCGTGTTTATATAAATATATATATATATATATATATATATATATATATATATATATATATATATATATATATATATATATATATATATATATATATATATATATATATATATATATATATATATATTCATGATGTTGCCTTGTAATACGTATATCCTCCTATAATTTTGACATATTTACTTTTTTTCATGTGTTATGTTTAATGATAATGATTGTTGAAGTGTCATATTTAGTTTGGCATCAGATCTCAAAAGAACATGATTAAGTAACTTGATAGCGTAATTTAGAATTGTTAATACAATTTTAATAGTAACGTAATTTAGAACGAATATCTTTCTTGGTAAAAGCGTAGTATTTGAACACGTGTGTGTGTCCACCAGGGCTTGTTTCATTTCAATTGTCATCAGTTCAGATAAGAGCGAGCGCTTTGTTTTGGGTTAGCGATGACAGATTTGCAAAACAAACGCCGATTCGTCCCATACGGGCTCGAGACGAGTGATTTCACGTTGTTTCATGTTCGAGTCACGCTCGCCACTTTGAGAGAAAGAATACGTGTCCTGATCAATTACGTCATGTTTTGTAAGATGCGTTCAAAACGTTTTGCTGGGATGACGTAACTTTCTTCTAGAAGCTTCTCCATTGTATCTCGCACCCAAAACGCTTTAGTGACGTCACCTCCCTGCTTCTAGAACTTCGCTTTTGTATCTCGTACCCAAAATGCTTTAATGACATCGTGTAATTGTTTCACGTATTACTGGAATCCTAAAATTTGTTTCATTCTGATTTCTGAGACCAGTCAATTTGGTTACCACTCTCTCACTCCTTAGGAAGAGATTACTTTTAACATAATTTTTGTGGTCACTTTTAACATTAACTTTGAGATCTGAATTTAGCAAAGTTATTTAGTTCATGTACGGCGCCTGGTAAAAAGTGTGTATTGTGTAAATCAGCTGCAGCAAGTGATTTACAGAGGTTTTCACAAGTTGTGTAAGGTAACGTGAAATTTTACTTATTGATACCATGGTATGATAAGTTAGGAAATTTTGAACAAGTGAACTCATAATTGACAAATCTTGTGTATTTTTGTGTTTTTTCTATTTACAATCTCTTTATATTTTCACATTTTTTTATGTTTGTGATGTAACATTTATTTACATAGCATTGTAAATATTTCTTTTAACATTGCAATTTAACATTGCATACTTAATTTAACATTGCATACTTGATTTCATTTATTGAGATTTTCTTTTTAAATCTTGAGTAATTCTTGATAGTTTAAATTTTGCTTCATTAATTTAAATTCTTGATAAAATTTTTGTGAATTAGATTTGTTTCATAATTTAATTCAAGAATTCATTGAGTTTTGTGTTATTTTCAACTAATAGTAAATTTTTCAGATTGTGAATTCTAATTAATAGTGAATTTTAATTATAAACTTTGAATCTGAAAATAAATTTTTTGTATTTAACATTTTTAGAAATACAGTGTTTCATTTATTGACCATCAGTGAATAGGATTGATTGTGTGTGCATAAGGCAAAGTGATAAACATGTTTTGTTCTTTTAGTTTTGCTAAAGTGAATTAAGACCAGGGAAACAGTTAGAGTTTTTGATGGAGTGATGCCCTTTTACTCTAGAAGATTTCTAGTTTAATTTTTGATACCTCACATATTCTGATGAACTTAGTTTGATTTTCAAGTAATTAAGTTTTTTCTTAAGGGATCACTGTTACCTTTAGAGTACTCAGTCGTAATAATTAATGTTATGAGAGTCCAGGTATCTGGCTGAAGTGAGGTATATTTTTGAATCTTGAGATTAGTTGTGTAGTAACCAGGTACTTGATACGCATCGTGACATTATATTGTTTGGTGCCCAGAGACCCATGGAACAAAACAAAATATCACTCTGGTTTATGGTTTATACTGGTGGTGTTAGGGATATATTTTGATAGGAGTGACCACATAGTTATTTTTTGCCTTGTATTGTGAATTATTTAGTTGAGTAACTTAGAGAATATGGCTCTGTTCAATGTTCAGAGGTTTTTAGCAGCTCCTTCCATCCAAGAGTTATCTGAATCCAACCTGACTAAGGCACAGTGGATTGCTTTAGCAGTAGCATGTGGGGGTAATGTGTCTAGTGGTATGATTAAGGCACAAATCAAATATATTGCAATACAAGCATTGATGGACTCTGGTAAAGTAGATGAAGAGTTAGGTGAGGCGCAAAAATTGTTGAATGCAGCTGAGGCAGAATTTACAGATAAACATGAGCAAAAGAAAGAGAAAAGTGATGCAGAAGCAGAGATTAGACGTATAGAAGCAGAAGAAAATTTGATTAAGCTGAAGATACAGGCAGAAAGAGAAAGAGAAGATAGAGAGAAAAGAGAAAGAAAGGAAAGAGAAGAAGAAAAAGCAGCAGAAGAAGAAAGAGAAAGAGCAAAAGAAGAAAGAGAAAGAGCAAAAGAGGAGAGAGAAAGAGCAAAAGAGGAAAGAGAAAGAGCAAGGAAACAAGAAGATTATGAAAGAGAGATGAAATTGATAGAAGCCCGCTCCAAGTTACCTGTAACACCGTCTAACCCTACTCAAGGTAATTCAGACCCTGTATTTGATGTAGTAAGAGTGCAGAAGTTAATTCCGAAATTTACAGAAGAAGCTCCAGATGAGTTTTTTGATCACTTTGAAAAAGTAGATTCAGGTATGGGATGGCCAGGGGATAAATGGTCTGTCTTGTTACAGAGTGTTCTCATTGGTAAAGGAAGAAGTGCCTATTTAGCCTTATCAGCTGATGAGTGTAAAGAGTACAAGGTACTTAAACATAATGTGCTACAAGTTTACCAGATGACCCCTGAATATTATAATGAAAGATTCAGATCTTTGAGAAAGGATGACAAGATAACTTTCTTGGATTATGCTTACAAAGTAAGAAGATGTTTTAAACGATGGTTGGAGGCTGCTAAAGTTAAATCTATGGACGAACTTGAAGAGTTAGTAGTCCTAGAACAATATCTTAGAGGAATTCCTGAACACATAAGAGCCTATTTAAGAGAGAGAGAGGTTAAGAAACTTGACAAAGCTGCTACATTGAGCGAAGATTTTAATATAATTTCTAGCAAAAGAAATTATAATGTCAAAAATACCAGAGCCAACAACGCACAGGTTTTCAGATCTCATCCAAATTTCAGGAACATTACAACTGGAAATCCTTCTAGTGGCTATGCCAATACAAAGCCAGGTAACAACCCCAGCAATTAAATGTTAAATCCTCATCATCCAGTCTGTTCTCAAGACAGATACAGAAGACTAATGTTGTCTGCTACAAGTGTGGAAGAGTAGGACACTACAGTCGAGATTGTTATCAGACACAACAGCAGACCAAACCAGTTGGTCAAGTGGTTAAAGGTAACCAGGTGAAGCAAACTACGAAGAGCAGTGTGGGGATGACTGAAACTGAACAAGCAGAGTGTTTAGCAACCAGTGGAAATGTAACTTCAAGCAGTGAGTGGCTGAGCAGCTTGGAGGCTTTTAAGCCATATATCTATGAAGGTACGCTGACAACTCAAGGAGGAAGTGTGCAGGTACCAGTCAAGGTATTACGTGATACGGGGAGTAACCATAGTGTGGTAGTTCGTGGTGCTCACCCACAGTTGGAGAAGAATCTCACCGGAGATTCAGTTATTTTGAAGGGTATAGGAGGAGAAGAGGTAACTCCTATATGCCGCTTGCATTTGTCCTGTGAATTGGTGACAGGAAATGTTGATTTTGCTGTAAAGACTCACTAGCTGTTGAAGGTGTACATGTTTTACTGGGTAATGAAGTTGGTGGTGTACCATTTGTTCCTTGTCCTGTAGTGACAGACAAACCGTTAAGGATTAGTCCTACGGTTGATTTAGAGAAGAAAAACCCCCACCTGTTTCCAAGTTGTGTAACTACCAGGAGTATGAAGAGAACTATGTCTGCAAGTGAAAATACTGAGGATTTACCTGCACCAGAAGAATCAAGTGAAGGATCTTTAAGATTAGAAGAACTGTTCCAGGAAAGTGAAGTTTCCCTAGTGTTAGTAATGAAGAGATTTCCCAAGAAGAAGAGGTTCCTGTTGTTATTGAAGAGACTCCGAAGTCAAAGTGTTCCTGAAGATAGTAGTGAAACTACAGAAGCAGAATTAGCAGATATGGAGAGTTCAGCCCTTGAAGTTGGTCAAGTGACTAGAGAGAAGCTAATGAAACTGCAGAAGAGGGATACAACGTTGGCTGATCTGTTCTTCAGAGTTGTTGATCAAGAAGAGATGCAACAAACCTCCACCTGTTATTATCTAAAGGAAGGATTACTAATGAGGAAGCATCGACCTGTAGATATACCAGGAAATGCTGAATGGGGTGAATATCATCAAATTTTGATTCCATATCCATTAAGGAAACAAGTTGTAGCAGTAGTGCACGAGTCTGGACATATGGGAATCAGGAAGACTGTTGAGAAGATTATGAAATATTTTTTCTGGCCTGGACTTCACAAGGATGTTAGCAGATTTTGCAGAGTGTGTCACACATGCCAGATAGCTGGAAAACCGAATGAAACTGTTCAGAAAGCACCCCTACAACCCATAGAAGTTAGAGGAGAACCCTTTAGCAAGGTAATTATAGATGTGGTAGGGCCACTTCCGAAAACAAAGAAAGGAAATGAATATCTATTAACATTAATGTGTCCAGTGACTAGGTATCCTGAGGCGGTTCCTGTAAGAAGTATAAGTGCAAAGGTAATTGCTGAGAAGTTGGTGGAGTTTTTCTCCAAGTTTGGAATACCAGAAATTGTGCAAAGTGATAGAGGAACGAACTTTACTTCAAAATTATTCCAGGATGTGATGAACTTGTTAGGAGTAAAACAACAGTTATCAACTGCTTATCATCCAGAGACTTAAGGAGCCTTGGAAAGGTTCCACCAGACATTGAAAAGTATGTTAACTAAGTATTGTAATGAATCAGGAAGAGAATGGGATGCTGATTTACCTTTGATGTTATTTGAAGTTAGGAATGCTTATCAAGAAAGCATGGGATGTTCACCAAATGAAATGATTTTTGGTCGAGACATTAGATGTCCATTGAAGATTCTTGCAGAGAATTGGGAAGAAAATCAAGAGGAAATCCAAGGAGAATATGTGAAGAACTTGAGGAAAAGATTAAGAGAAATTATATTCCAGCGCATCGTATGTTATTTTCATTAGTCTGTATTGCAATATCCTTTCCATATCCGTTATCAGTGTTCCCCTCACCTCATTCTCTCTTGATTATCGCATCCCATTTTGGTATCGAGTTCTCTTTCCCTCAATTCCTCCTCTTCTTCTTCTTCTTCCTCTGTTATCGATGCATCCATTTTTTTTATTGCATTATTCCCTTCCTATAATATATTCATGTCATTATTGAGGAGACTCGGGACCTTTTATTAATATCTAGATTTGAATTTTGCATCAAGTCTTCTGTCTGCTGTCATTTCATCCCTTATATTTACTCTATGTACAATATACTATTTATACTATTCATTCCTTCATTTCGTCTCTTGATTGGTCCAGGGGTCCACATCAGCCATCTTAACCCTTTCAGTGTCGTACTATATCCCACGGGCTTCCATAGGAAAAAAAATTCTGTGCTGGCATAAAGCCTACCAACGATACAATGAGTTTTGAATCCCGTTTTCTATATATTTTCACACAAAATATTTTGATATGCTTAATTCTAATTTTTATAATTTAAATTTTAAACATATGCATTGTGTAATTGTCGATAATTTTCCCTTTGAACAACAATAATAATAATAATAATAATAATAATAATAATAATAATAATAATAATAATAATAATAATAATAATAAAACACTACAGTCCCAATTGCCCTTATCTTCTATGTGTAGAGGTTGTACATAGCTTTCCCACAGATCAGTAACTTGTAATGAATTATATAACATTCTGACATGAAAAGCTATCGTGGAATGGAAGTTAACTGTCAATTTACTTTCCCATTTTCTGTAAACGTCCACTGAATAAAGGGAAACTTGTGTAAACTGGAAATTCTATGGATATTTATTAACAGGATAGTAATTTCATCACATACCTGCCTTGTTTCTGAAATTATAATTTTGCTCTTTTCCCTTAGCCTACAAATCAAATTTTGCACAATACTTGTGTACTTTGGTACTCGTTTTCTGGTTCCTTGTTCCCTCAACCCTTATGATTTACAATCCGTGAATTTTCTGACTTGGCAGATAATCAGAGTGATATGTTTGTTGCCTTGACTGAATTATTCACAGCCTCTTGGCCTCAGGAGAATATTATCTCAGTTCTATGAGAGAGTTAGAGAGACGATACTGAATACTTATCCAATAATATTCCATTGTTTCATAATTTTCATCCGAGTGTAGAATTTCTCTTCCTAAGGGGGAGACAACTGGGAGATGAAGACAGAATCCAGCCATTTGCAGGAAAGCAGATAAAAATCTATTTGTTCGTGATCATCTAATCTGACTAAATGGACTCTAGATTTCCTGTTAAATGCATTAATCCCCTCCCCCTCTCTCTCTCTCTCTCTCTCTCTCTCTCTCTCTCTCTCTCTCTCTCTCTCTCTCTCTCTCTCTCTCTTTTTCAGGAAGGAATTTTAGGAGCACACGAGACATTCCCAATTAGGACTTTATGAACAAATGGATCGTGGTGGTTCATATGAAAATAAAGATGACAATTAATCAAAAATAAAAATACTAATTCATATTCTTTCATATATATTCATTAAGTACTAAATTCCTTCTAAAAATTATGGTAAATCTTATTAAATTTCTGGTATTACTTCATCTTGCCTTTAAAAAAAAATAACTCTGTGTGTGTGTGAGTGTGTAATTACATAAGAAGAGGGGAAGAATGCTAATTAGGCATCCCCGTAGAACCCGTTATAAGTGAAAGAACCATTTCCCTGTAATTTGGCTTCGAAATTGTTCATAGAGGCAACATTTCATCAGCACTAATCAGGACTCTGGAATAAGACTGTTGATGATATCTCACCTGTGTGACCCCGTCCCCGCCCCCAACAACGAGTTCTCGAGATTATTGAAAATAAAAGGAGGCTTTGTCTCAGTTATGTGGGTGTGGTCGTGGTTGTGTTTTTTGTTCGGGAATTAACATGAATTTGTTTGTTAACAACACGAAGACAATCCGTCGATATATTGAGTGGTAGACTGATTAGTATAGTTAAATATAGTTTTATCTATGTGCAAGCATATCTGTGCATATGCACATACATAAATATATGTGTTAATATATATATATATATATATATATATATATATATATATATATATATATATATATATATATATATATATATATATATATATATATATATATATATATATATTTATGTGTGTTTTTACGCTGGCCGGAGTAGGTGTATCTAGTTCTAATCACAATCTAAAACATCCGACTGACTTGGCCACACCCATAAAAAGAAATAAGTTAACAGTAAATTAAATAGATCTTAAAGAAAAGCAAGATTTTACTCATTAGATTATAATTACACAGATCAGAAGGATATTGCACACGGAGCTCCTCACTAGCTCCTTGGCACTGCTCTTACGTTAGTTCACAAATCAAATAGTGCCAGCAGGAAAAGACTTTACAATTTATGAGGGAAATTCTTATCTAGAGAATTAATCTTTATCTGAAATTAATCACTCTATGATATGGGACCTCTAAAATTAAGTAAATATACAGGACCTCTTGCCATGGAGGCATGTAAATCTTCAGATATTAGTCTTGAAGTGTCCTTCCACGTATGGAATTCAGGAATTGGCATCGTGGATGAACAGGGAGGCACACAGCATCGAAACTCCTGTTCTGCAATACAAACTCACTGTCACTTGGTTTGCAAGGGAAACATTTTCATGTTCATTTCGGGAAGGTTGAGAGGGAAACAATTTAGAATAGCAAATTCTTTGGGATGCTTACATTACTTGAATTGAAAACATTAACCACTTCACTTATTGTTTCAGAACTCCAAGGGGCGTGAATATTAGAAAGACTGAAAATTAGAGTGGAAGAATGGGCGTTGTAACAAACTCCAACTCCAACTGTACCTTTTCCCGTGGGATGTGTTGTCTTGATGTGTAGGCCAGGCATTAATAATTAAGGCAAGGGACTTTGGTGGGACTATGTTAGCACGACAAAGATTGACTAGGTCAGAGGGGGGGAAGGGCGGTTGGAGACCGACCTGGCAAGGACTCTGCTGTGTCTGGCTGGTAACGAACTCCTTGCTTGACCCTTGGCCTGGGCCTTATATAGCTTTCCTTCCTGCCTTTCAGCCTCAGTCCCGTGTGTGGGTGACCGTCCATTAACTCTCCGGCTCCCCTCCCATGTCTTCGTGACATCCGCAGAAGTGGCGATGGAATACGGAGATGAAACGACAGTGCCATGGGAAATTAAAGGCCGACAAAGGCGGGATAATAGGCTTGGAGATAGAGGTGGAGATTTTCATCAATACACACTGCAAGGATTTAGCTGGCACTAATATTCAAGGTGCTTTGACCATTTCCCAGTCTTTCAATTCACGATGGTCGTGAGTCGACTAACCATCTTTATTTTACTTTATCAGTTTTACGTTAATTTTAATACGTGGAGCTTTCGCGTGCTATTGCAAATAACAATGGCACATTACAATATATATAAATAATGTATATATATTTATATATATATATATATATATATATATATATATATATATATATATATATATATATATATATATAAATAATGTATTTATATTTTATGTCTGTGTATGTTTTATGCACGTGTGTGTGTTTAAAGCACAATCTCCATCAATACTCCTCCCCTCTCTGTCTGTCTATCTCGTGAATCGTGGCCGTTCCCTCTCCAAATGGCACCTCGTGAATCTTGTGGTGTTCTTATGAGGGGCTAAATCGATCTATCCATCCAATGCTGATGTTTCTCTCTTGCCACAAGAGCTTCCTGTGAAAGCATCGTATAAAGAACAAGGATCAAGCACTGAAAATATTCAAAGGAAGTTGAATTGTGTATTAAAAAAAATTTATCGTTTAATTTAGTCATATCATGATCATTCTTACACTTGAAGAAGCATTTAAACTGGATGCTATCAATTTACTCCGATTCGAAACGATTTGGCTTATTTAAAATTTTACCATCAACATGCTCTTCGCATCAGTATACATAATCATTCCCATTAGATATGTAAATTATTCTAACAACAAATTTAAGTTTCACGTAAAAACATAATAAAAATGCAAATTATTCACTCACATTTTGACCTCAAGGTAAAAGTCCATGACTTATACAAATATTCTGCCACAGAACAGAATGCTTATATCTGAAGAAAGTTAAGAACATACAAAATAAAGGGCCATTGGAAAGCAGAAAAATATGTGTACTTTAACAGTGGTTTCCCCGAAAGAATTTCAAGATATGAAAAAGCCATTTAATTCTTTCTTCTTCTTATGACGTCATGAACGTGTTGTCTTCATAAAAGTTACCAAAAGTCATATAAAATGTTCCTGAATACCTATTTCACTTAACAAATAAAGTAAGTATTTTAATTAGAAATTTTGTCTAACAGAGACGGGAAATTATTTATATATGAATGCAATTCGCGACAGTGTCAGCTAATATGAAATCATTTATTTTAATCTGTCATCCAGCAAAGACTTCTTCATTTCTCGATGTATTCATATTTTGGGGGGAAATTCAGAGGTCTTAAATAGTTTTATGCTAGAATGATATACGTCATGTGAATATGATAAAAAGTTTTCATGAAGACTAATATTCTGGGACATCAAATGTCCGCAGCGAAAACCAGAAGCCTCTGACTCTGCAAGTTATTAAAATCTGAACATTCTCTTTACAATATGATATTTCGTTCCATTTTCAGTCCTCTCTCTCTCTCTCTCTCTCTCTCTCTCTCTCTCTCTCTCTCTCTCTCCTGACGTATTTTATCGTTAGGAATACTGGAGTAAATTATTCTAGACATAACCTGAAATTCTGAGAACTGTTGTTGACATGAGAAACTTGAGTAAACGATTTATGAAATTGTTGACATTTTCACTTTCAGTTTTCAGTTGCTGACAGAGACTCTTCGTTAATCAAAGTCAGTTTCGAAATGTGATGAATTTGTCCATTTGTGTTTGGATTTTGTAATGATAATTATCATAATGCATTAGGAAAGAGAGAGAGAGAGAGAGAGAGAGAGAGAGAGAGAGAGAGAGAGAGAGAGAGAGAGAGAGTAGACACAATGACCAACATTAACAACATTGATCAAAGTTTATCACAATATTAATAATACCCTTTCCATTTTTTTTCAGAAATTCTGCATCGTCTCGGTTTTGGTGAGTGTTAATATAATTAATTTTTTGAAAGGTGCTCGTTTTCATGATTAATTTCTTAAGGTATTTATTGTTAAGTATCTTTGAGGGGGAGGGAATTCTCCCTATTTCCTCTATGATTTGCTATTAATTCTGTGACCTAAACTTCTCACAAAATCTTTCGTATTCCTAAATTTGTTGTTTTGTGTATTTTTGGTCCAATGTGACTGGTCTTCTTATGCTATTATTATTATTATTATTATTATTATTATTATTATTATTATTATTATTATGAAAAATTTTATTGGATTTAATTTCTTATCTATTGATTTAGTAATATCATTACAAACCTATCAATGTTCTTTCACTGCGTATTTATGAAGAAAAAAATACTTTTATTTCAATATTGACCCATTCAGTTTCCATTTTTTTCACTCATCTTTACTAATAATTAACCATTTGTACAACCCTTAACCATTCAAAAATATGTTTCCTGAAGAAGCGTGTGAGCATTCATTTGCCATTTTAACAACCGATTCTGAGGAGGGGTGAACGACCATCGAAAGTATTTATTTCTCGTCATTTTCCATTTTGACAACACAATAACTTTCCTAAACGACTTGTAATCTTTTTTACTCTGGCATAGGAATCCAGAAAGCATATTCAAAAATCGTTCAAAAGCTGAACATTCAAAACTTATTGAGCTTTGAAAGTTGCCGCCAATCTCCCACTTAAAAATTTTTAGATAATTTTTGCTTACTTTATCGATTCTTTTTGCAGCTCAATGTACAGTTCATATGGATCAGATTTTAAAAATTGTTTAAATACTTATCAAAAATAATCGAACTAGTTTTTTCAGAGTTTTAAAACTTTGAATCTGAGTTCTGTAATTTTTTTTTAATGAAATTTTTGATCATTTTATCGAATTTTTTTGCAGCGTAATTTACAGTTCATATGGACCAGTTGTAAAAACTGTTTAAATATCTCGTTGAAAATAGCTGAATTAGACCTTTCCGGGTTTGAAAACTTTGAATCTGATTTCGGTAATTTTCTTTTTATTTGTTATCTATATATGTATTTATTTATTTATTTATTTTGCTGCGAGAGACCCTTGTTACTCTGAACTCATTTATAGAAACATTCTGGCTGGCTTTTGTTTACTAAAGAATTTAAAGAGATTGTACAAAACCTGGATGGGTGACCACCAGGAAACCCCATATGACATCAGTACATAAGATCTTAAACATCACTCGGACAGCGTATCGGCCTACCAGCCTCACCCCAACACCACTTGCTGAAACCCACTAGGTTAGCACCTTCTGAAGTTTTCCCTTCTGAGAGAAAAAGTCTATGGTGAAGAAAAGCCTTCTTTACCATGGCTGGAACCACCACAGTTGACCAACCATCAGTTTGATAGGAGCTTTATCATGGCTTCAACTCAAATGTGGAATAGTTTCCTTAGTGCAGTTGTGGAATCTTCTGACCTCCAAATGTTTAAGCGAACAGCTAATTCGTTCCTTCTTTCTGCTACTGCTGACGTCTCCTGAATTCAGGTGTATCGGTTTTATTTTCTATTCCTCATGTTTATTTATTTATCACCTTTTCCTACAACTTAACACACACGCTCTCTCTCTCTCTCTCTCTCTCTCTCTCTCTCTCTCTCTCTCTCTCTCTCTCTCTCTCTGCACAAACTCCTAGTTTCCCTTTATGAAAAAACTTTGAGACTTCTCAGAACTTGTGAATGAATTTGAGAGCTTTTTCTCCCGCCTGGTGTATTGTATATTGCTTTCACTGTGGTCTTAATGGGTTCTGAATCCTTCCTGTTGTTTTATCCACAAAATTATTGTTTCTTTTTAGGGATATTTTCCTTTAATGTATCGTGACTGATATGCATGTGGAAATAACTACAAGCAAGATTACCAACACACACAAACGCAGATGAATGCTTAGAGTTAATGACTATTTAAGCATTGTGTAGATTATACCTAGTTTTACAGTTGAAAGGTGTGAGTTATTTTGGAAAAATATTTTGGAAGATCTATCTAAAGAATAATGTTTGCTTGAAAAAATGACCAATGATATATATATATATATATGTATATATATATATATATATATATATATATATATATATATATATATATATATATATATATATATATATATATATATGACTATTTATCACATCACCGTGATTCATATACAATCAGAAAGCTACAAACGTCCTTTAATATCCAATTCACTCTACCTCGGAAGTAATATATTTTCATATATGTTACCGAAGGGGAATTTTTAGTTGATAATTAAGTCCACCGTCCCGTGGGGTCGAACCAGCGACGGACGAGGAATCAGGACTACAGTGACACACTAACCAGTCGGCCACAAGAGAGGTATAAGTGAATACCATCTCCCATCAACCCACCCGTCGAACTCAGGTGTTTTGCGTTTGGAGACGATATCCACCCACCTCTGCCATGTTGACCGTGTAGTGCGTTTGTCGCACGTAGCCATATTATGACTATTTATCACATCACCGTGATTCATATACAATCAGAAAGCTACAAACGTCCTTTAATATCCAATTCACTCTACCTCGAAGTAATTTCCTTCGACTCTGTCCCTGAAATATTTCCTTCTGAATCTTCCTGCAAAAGATTTACGCAGTCGAGAAGGAACGAGAGTCTGGTCTGAGAGTCTGAGAAGACATTTCAGCTCGAGATATTGATGGTCAACAGCATCCATATCCAAATGTCGACGTTGCTCAATTTATCAGGAGAATTGTGAATGGATGTGTGGTGGATTGAGATTCTGATGAGTTAATCTTTACGTGGAATTGTCGAGATTTTATATGGAAGGAAATGAATGAATGAATAATTAAGTTAATAAATAAATAAATAAATAAATAAATAAATAAATAACCGAATGAATAAATTAAGCAAGCAAGCAAAACAAGCAAATAAAGTAAGTAAGGAAATCAAGTAAGCAAAACAAGTAACGTAAGCAAATCAAGGAAGCAAAGCAAGTAAGCACGCCAACAAGCAAAGCAAGCAAGCAAGCAAGCAAGAAAGCAATGCAAGCAAACAAGCAAAGCAAGCAAGCAAGCAAGCAAGCAAGCAAGAAAGCAATGCAAGCAAACAAGCAAGCAAGAAAGCAATGCAAGCAAACAAGCAAAGCAAGCAAGCAAGAAAGCAATGCACGCAAACAAGCAAACAAAGAAATCAAGAAAGCAATGAAAACGAACAAGCAAGCAAAGCAAGAAAGCAAAGCAAGCAAACAAAGCAAGCAAAGCAAGTATGCAAAAACAAGCAAGCTGGGCAAGCATAGCAAGCAAACAAATAAACCCAGTTAAAAATGAATGATGAACAACAGAGGCAGAGGTTGGAGAGGTCTTTCCGAAATTACATTTCAGCCGAAGAAATTTATGGTCAGTTCCCTGAATATGCAATTGCACCGATTCCCTTCAAAGACCTCCTACAGCGGAGCTCTCGCCATCGATCTAGTAGTAAAGATGTCCTCTGTGGGTGGTGAAGGGATTTTAGGGCTTCTTCAGGTATGTTCATGGTTGGTGTGTCCTCACATCTATATACCCTATTCAGGATATGTTCAATCGTCTCGTTGACTGGCATGTTCGTGAAGAGGCTCTCGACGTCTGGGGTGGGGGGCGCGATGATACCTGTAGAAGGAGAGTCTTGGAGTTTCAGTAGAAAGTCGGTATACGACTGCAGACAATACCTGCCAGGGATATATGGAGTGCGGAGATCGTTGTGTCTCCTTGCAATGTTGTAAGTCGGAGTTGGTATTTGGCTTAAAATCAGGCTGTATAGTCTTTTCTGGTTGGTTCTGAAGAGTTTGTTCTTTTGATCGAAAAGTAACGCCCTATTTTAAAATACTTATAATTTATTTATATATTGTAATTTATTTTTCTCACATTTTTTGTGTATGTTCCTTAACGTATGAGAATTAAATTTATGTGTTGGTTTTTGTTCAGATCGATTATTTTGTTTGAAATTTGGAAGCTCTATAAACATGGCTGGACATATTACCCAGCAAGAACGAGCCCAGCTAGCGGCACATTATGAAGTTTGGAGATCCGTTGTTCAAGTGCAAAGACGGCGGAGGACCATTAAAGGAAGACATGCTTAAGTTGGCGCAGAGACGATCAAGAATTGTCATGCAAAACTCATGGCTACAGCATCTGTAATTGATACTCGAAGAAGCGGTCACCCTTTCAATTCAAGTGACTGGGAGATGGATGGGTCGTCGTGGTCCGCATGAGTGGTCAGCCGGAAGCCCTGATTTAATACCCTGTGACTTTTTCCTTTGGCGTTGCTTAACAGAGCAAGTCTACTCTACCAAACCAAACTTTGGAAGAACTTGAAGGGCGAATAGGAGAAGTTGTGTCTTCCATGCCACGAGAGTCCCTGGTGAAATCAGTTGATGCGGTTCCCGGGCTGCTTGAGAAGCTGGTGGCGAATGCTGGTGGCCATATCGAATTTTAAATACTACTCCATGCTATAAGCTTTCTTCTCATATTCATTTCTTGTAAAAAATACAGGTAAGAAATAAATTATAAGAACAACGGATCTCCAAACTTCGTAACGCAGGGTAAGACTTCCGTCCAGCCATGTTGGTAGGGCTTCCAAATTTAATTTCAAACAAAATAAATGATTTGAACGAAAAACAACAACATGGAATTAATACTCATACATTAAGGAACATCCATAAAAAAATTTAGCAAAATATTACGATTTATAAATAAATTATAAATATTTTAAAATAGGGAGTTAATTTTCAATCACCCTGTATATATATATATATATGTATACAGTATATATATATATATATATATATATATATATATATATATATATATATATATATATATATATATATGTATGTATATATATATATATATATATATATATATATATATATATATATATATATATATATATATATGTGTGTGTGTGTGTGTGTGTGTGTGTATATGTGTATATATGGTTTACGTCAACTGGAGTCGCTGAATAGGCTTTCGTCGCGGGTTCGTGTCCCCACGATTCCAATTCATTTATCACTTATATAAATTCCCCTTCGGCGACAATTCTCCAACGGAGATATACCGAGGTAGCGTGAATTTCGATATTAAGCGACATTTGTAGCTTCATGATTGTATATAAATCACGGTGTGATAAAAATTTCATGTATATATATATACTGTATATATATATATATATATATATATATATATATATATATATATATATATATATATATATATATATATATATATATATATATATATATATATATATATCTATTTATCTATTTATATATCTATATATATACAGTATATACATACATGCATTTACAGATAAATATAGATATATACACAGACACATAAGTTTGTGCAAGTTTGTGTGTATACATGTATGGGTGTATATGTATGGATGCATGTTGTAGTTAATTCAACAATAACGAACACAGCATGAAAAGAATATAACAGTAAATATATAAAATAAAATAAAGTAGAATAAAAATTAAGTAAAACAATGAATAACGTAAAGAAATAAAAAAAAACGATAATAGAGAGAGAGAGAGAGAGAGAGAGAGAGAGAGAGAGAGAGAGAGAGAGAGAGAGAGAGACGACCGAATACTTGCGAAAGCAATATGAGGGTAAAAATGACCCCATGATGAGTTCTCCATGTAAGGGATGGAAGTCCAAAGGCGGAAAGGACTCTGCTAAAGGTGGATGATTCTCGAGTCGTTAATGTCCCATTCCCAATCCCTGGGAGGAATAAAGGAAGGCCAAGGACATGGCGGGCTGTGCCTAGTCTCTCTTGAAGTGCTCCTTAGGACCCTTTATGAGGGTTGTTGAAAAGGGGAACTTGAGTCTTTATGAGGTGATGGACGAAAGTTTTCAACAATGGGGGATTCGGTTCCTGGGCTTCGAGGGAAATTGCACAGCTGAGTCGAAGTCGACTTAAATCTCTTTCAACGGATGACTGGCATATTATTATTATTATTATTATTATTATTATTATTATTATTATTATTATTATTATTATTATTATTGGTGAAGAAATCGACAGTGGTGTAAGTGTAAATGTATATTAGAGGTATATATTTACATTTGCACCACTGTGTATTTCTTCATCATTTTAGTGACTCATGCTATTATGAGATTTTTATGGGTTATTATTATTATTATTATTATTATTATTATTATTATTATTATTATTATTATACTGGTGAAAAAATCCACAGTGGTGTAAGTGTAAATGTATATTTCATCATCTTAGACCAGTTCACATCTTGCTCCTCTACAGCTGATATTTATGGTGAGAAAAAAAAAATAAATGAACAAAATTAAAAGTTTAGAAGCCCGTAATTTGTGAAGGATACTGAAACACGATTCAGAATGCTATTATTGATGGCTAAAATATAAACAAATGATTTGAAATCATATGAAAATGTTGGCGTTATCATTCATCTAATGGTATAAAAAAAAAAGAACTTTATGACGACGGAAGTCAGTATTGTTAACATTCTTCTCTTTATTTATGATGTTGTAATCATCTAAGGCCTTTATTATAGTTGAGTAATCTGCAAAAGTAATTCACGACAATTATCTCGAGTGCAGAAAAGGAACTCTGATGCATTCTTCGTTTCAAAGGAGGAATGTTGAGTCCCTCTTCAGACAAGACCTTTCCCCTTGCATGTGCTTACGTAATAATTCCTTCAGACTCTTCTGCCACTAAAGATATAGCAGCAATGAACATGTCACACCTAACGCTATTCTGGTCTATGCCTTTACTCATTTTGCTGTAAGATACAGTCGTAGAGATACGTCATACAGGTTGAATACAGGTTTCAGAAAAGCTTTGAGTCTACCGATAGTGAGAGGGTGTCAGTATTGAGTTTCGATAATGGTTCCACTAACGACCACTCAGGATCGCCTCTTGTTCCCTCTATTCTTCGGTAGTTTTCAAAGCATAGTTGGTGGTTCCAGTGGTTTTCTAAAATTTGTTCCACAACCGCTACTTACGTTGTCGCTTCAAAGACGAGGTTGATTTTAACTTTTATCATAAACCACTCAATATTTGGTCTAGGAATCTTGAAGCAAGGATTAAAAGTAATTCTCCCACATGTTTCCCATGATAAGCTTCTGATATAAATTCACCTCATTCGGATATCTTTATTTTGGAGAGTTCATTATTCACCTGTCTTCATTTCTGGAGAGACAGATGTGGTTCGGATTCCACAATAAGCTGTAGGTCCCGTTGCTAAGTAACCAATTGGTTCTTAGCCACGTAAAATAAGTCTAATCCTTCGGGCCAGCCCTAGGAGAGCTGTTAATCAGCTCAGTGGTCTGGTAAAACTAAGGTATACTTAACTTTTTTTTTGTAGAGACAGACTATTCTACGACTTGAAGCAAACGCCCGCACATGCTTTAAATATGCTTGGCTTTTCTTTTACCCCAATTCCTTGGGCCTATCCATGTCCAGTTTTCATTCTTTCTCGCACATCAACACTGATTTGACCACTCATGACCCCTAATAATGCAAATTAGGGCACCCTACCTCCCAAAACAATGGGGGTTGTGAAACTTTTTGACACTATTTTCCTTTATTCTGTGGTGACATCAATTTCATTCATTCCACAAAGTTTGCAATATATGGCAGTTTTATCTTCATATTCAAAACGACAAACCCAAAAACAGAATATAAAATTTGGATTATTGTGAAGACACAAACTGTTCGTTACTAAAAATATATGGCAGGTTTTGTTATCCTGCCAAAATAAAAATTATATATTTTTATGATCTTACCTGATCTACTTACTGGTTTCCCTGTTCAGGGGTCCAATCTGGGGTCTAGCTCTTGAACAGGGGGACTTGAGGACATCTGACTGAGGGCCAACAGTCAGCAAGGGGCTTTACAGATAAACACTTGGGTTTACTTAAGATAGAATATATTTACAATTAAGCACGTCAATCAGAAGACTGGGGAAAGATAGGCAGAACCAACATGGATGCCAAGTGGTTAGTTATCTTATCATTGGTTAAAACTGAATAGTCTATGATTACTCCTCTTGAAAGGGATGCTGAAGAATTGATTGTAGTGGCCTTTCCACTGCAAGAAGTTGATGGTCCCACACCCGATGTACCGTCTGCAAATTGATAATGCCAGCGGTTACACAAGGATAATTATAACGATCTTGGCAGAACCGAGGAATGCACTGAAGGTGTCAAGATAACTCGATTCTGGTACGATATACTTGCATTAAAATCTACACTGATCTAAATGAGCCGGGTCTTTGTGATAACTCGCACTTCAGAAAGGAAGATATAAAAGTGCAGTTGGAGATTAAAGATACGTGACCGTTGAAAAACCTCTAGTCAGAACAGTACCTTATACCGGAGCGATGGAGGGGCCTCGTCGAATTTCACCAGTTCTGGAGGGGTGATTTTAATGGGGAAATGCACAAGTAATGCTACTGTGTGGCCTGAGAGGTGACCATGTGGATCGGGACAGCTCAGTAAAGGAGCTATGCAAGGGAAATGTGTGTGGGTCTGCTACCGGGGTGTTCTGAGAGCGATTGCAGCGGTTTTAGCCCTTATATAACCTCTGGGGCTTATTTTCTTGCTCCTCCCAGGGGTCACTGTTGTTGCAAGTGTGGCGGTCGTGCCCCGGTTTTCTATGTTAGAATCTTCCCAAATCCTGGTGACCTCTGGCAACCCATGTTCGCCAGTTTTTATGGGGAACTCAACCTTTCTGGTGGATTTTCGGCAGGCGTCGTCTCCACTCGCCTTTTATCTGAAAAGAGGTAATTCAAGCAATCACCAGGCCTTCAGAAAAGATAAACAGATGAACCAAAAGGGGAGCATGGAGAAAAATTTACATAGGGGCTGAGTTTCTAACGCCCTCCACATTTAGATATTGCCAAATTACATTAATTGGGGATGGGGGACACAGTTAGGAGGTTTGGGTTCGCATTCGGAAGTGGATTCCATGTCTATATATATATATACACATCTATATATATATATATATATATATATATATATATACATATATCTATACACACACACACACACACACACACACACACACACACACACACACACACACACACACACACACACATATATATATATATATATATATATATATATATATATATATATATATATATATATATATATATATATATATATATATATGGCTCTTTAAACTGGGGATTTTGGGTTATATTTTGCACCAATCTCGCACATGCTTGCAGAATTACCATAAATTGCAAATAACT
Source organism: Macrobrachium rosenbergii (assembly GCF_040412425.1). NCBI lineage: Eukaryota > Metazoa > Arthropoda > Malacostraca > Decapoda > Palaemonidae > Macrobrachium > Macrobrachium rosenbergii. The sequence goes on from NC_089755.1 coordinate 7,007,650, forward strand.
TACACCAGAATGGAATGAACAGCCGTACTTAATGTCCAAATGCACCAGTGTAAATTCTGACGTTACTTTTATCATCAAAAAAGTTTTTCCGTAAAATTTAATCTTTTTAGACTTTATTTAGCTGTTGCCTGTATCATCTACGATTTAGTCCATTCTGGAATGATTGAGAGAGAGAGAGAGAGAGAGAGAGAGAGAGAGAGAGAGAGAGAGAGAGAGAGAGAGAGAGAGAGAGGGTGTATCATGCATTAACCACTAATTTTAATTGCCTTCAGATCGTTTGACATGGTTTCATTCCCTAATCGATTCCCGGTGGAGAAATCTGACCTGAGGCTGAAAACCATCTTTGATCTTTCTCTTGTGAAGGATTTGTTAACGGGATGTCCTACGATTCAGTCTGCTATGTTTCGCAAGGAAGACTGAAATTCGCGGTGATGAAAGTCCACATTAGAAATAGTCTGGAGAGCCTTTCATGCACAATTCAAAAGATGATAATCTTGAAAGCGTGAGTAGGGACCTGGATGGTAAAGTCTACATGAAGATTCCTTCCTCTGTGTCTCTTTCTCTTTCTCTTTGAAACTTTCCATTGCTGCGAAATATAAACTCAATATATTAAGATATATTGGCCACTTCCAAACCTCGAGTGCGGAAGGAGAATAGAAAAACAATTCATCATAGGTAAAGCGAACAGCATATTTATCTCTCTCTCTCTCTCTCTCTCTCTCTCTCTCTCTCTCTCTCTCTCTCTCTCGACAGATAGATAGATAGATAGATAGATAGATAGATAGATAGATAGATAGATAATGAACTTCGTAAAAGTTTAGAAAGATCTTCAAGACATAAAATGGAACGTAACTTCAAGTCCGGTGGCAAATAACATTGATGCATTACACTCTGTTATATTACAATGTTAAATGTAACCATTGATTACATTTTAAGGGTTGAATGAACAAATTACTTTTAATAGCAATTAAATCATTCCCTACTCTTTCTCCTTATATAAATCTCAAGGCTAATTAGTCAATCAGCAACCCATAATCTATTAATCACTTCTTGGTGACATCAAAGGCACGCGTCCATTTGTTCCTCAATTAATAAACTTTGATGCCTTGAAATAATTCTACATAATTCTCATCTAAATATTCAAGAGTAGCTTCTTCTTAACTGCTAAACATAAAATATGCAATAACATTGAATATTTTCCTGCCATGTATATTACCAATACCATTTCCCTCGCTCCCATAAATACCATAATGGAATGTACCTTTTCCCATGAGCCATCCGGTCCAGCACAAATTGAAATTGAATCTGTTTTGGTTAGAAATCTAAGACGGAAATTCTGGTTTAAGCTGCGCTAGAAATACCTGGGGGCTGTCGTCATAAAGATATGGAAATATATATTCATGTAATTAAAGTGTAATTGGAAAGGAAATGTCATTAATTACTCAGGGAAAATATCGCAGTTATATTTCCGCCGTTGACACAAAATCCTTAAAGGAAGACAAAGGGTAAGGCCAGGGAAATGCTAAGGGCAAGGGTAAAGGCGGAAGAGCAAGGGGGAGGCTAAGGGTTACTCACTGGTAAGCCTAAGGAAAGAGCAAGGGTAAGGGAAAGGGTAAGGGCAGAAGGAACGAGGCCAAAGAGCACCCATCCATTCTCCTTCCTTCGCCGTGACAATCACACGAGGAACTAGTTCGAGAAAATTGCTCTCTCTCTCTCTCTCTCTCTCTCTCTCTCTCTCTCTCTCTCTCTCTCTCTCTCTCTCTCTCTCTCTCAGGTTAAGGAATGCCTCTCAGTAAATGAGATTTATCGCCTTGGAAAATGAGGGTCGTCACTTTCGCCTGGGAAAAGTTCGCTTTTTCTCTGGACTCAGGTACGTGCCAATGGTACTCTCTCTCTCTCTCTCTCTCTCTCTCTCTCTCTCTCTCTCTCTCTCTCTCTCTCTCTCTCTCTCTCTCATTATATTTCTGTTAACTGTTTCAATGTCACCATTCCCTTCTACTCATAATGACGCTTAGTGTATGTTTGTGTGTTTGTGAACCATTTCAATAATATATATTCAATAATATACGTTCGTTCTTTGCTGCTCACATGATAGTAACAGTTATCGCTCTTTTATCAGAGTTGATACATATACCACTGTTATAATGTCATCATATTCGATATCGTATTGAATTAGAGTCACTTCAAATACTGAAGCTTTCATTCAACCGAATTTTCCCCCAACACAAACAACGGAACGCCAATCGTCAAATGTTCATTCATTCATAAAAACGGCGACTGGTACAGAATTCAGTGACAACTGACTTTCACAAATCACCTCGTTCTAACGTAGTGATATTTTGCCTCATTCAGGGTATATAAACATTATATAAACATTGTATATATATATATATATATATATATATATATATATATATACATATACAGTATATATATATATATATATATATATATATATATATATATATATATATATATATATATATATATATATATATATATATATCATATATATATCCATATATATATCCATATATATATATATATATATATATATATATATATATATATATATATATATATATATATATATATATATATATCCATATATATATATATATATATATATATATATATATATATATATATATATCCATATATATATGAATATATATACATATACATATACATATACGAGGTGTCACAAAAGTAATGAAACTAGTTTTTAATCCTTGGTGGGCGTGGTGTGTAACCCAGTCAGGGAGTGGGGCGGGTAGGTAGGGGTATGGAGGAGACCTTGTAACTGCTGTCAGTTGAATACGAGCAATTAAGTAGGCGTGTTAAGAAATGCTGTTGTCTGGCAGTCTCGTTTCACTCCGAAATGCAGCCATCTATCGAACAGCGTTGTGCTATCAAATTTTGTGCTTTACTTGGGAAATCCTTTTCAGAAGCGGGTAAAATGATTAATTCTGCATATGGACAACATGCACTGGCAAGGACACAAATCTACAGATGGTATAAGGCCTTCAAGACGGCCGTGAAAATGGTGAAGATGAACCACGGTCTGGGCGCCCTTCACCAGCAAGAACAGACGAAAATGTTGCCCTTGTGAAGGCTGTCCTGGACACTGACAGGCGGATGAACATCAGACTCATTGCTGATGAAGCGGGAATACCAAAAACAGTCGCACATCGAATTGTTACCGAGGATTTGAACCAGAGGAAGATTTTTGCTAAACTTGTGTCCAAGAACTTGACTGAGGAACAGAAACTCGTCTTTACATTTGTCAGGATATTGTCAATCGTTTGTCTACAGAACCAAACATGTTAAATAGAGTGATTACAGGTGACGAATCATGGGTGTTCGAGCACGATCCTGAAACAAAACGTCAAATTTGTGACTGGCACACTCCAGCATCACCCAAACCGAAGAAAGCACACATGACCAAATCTCGAATGGAATCGATGTTTATATTGTTTTTCGATGCAAAAGGGGTCATCCACAAAGAATTTACCTCACGGGACCACTGTTAACCAAACCTTTTGCCGAAAAGTTCTAGAAAGTTTGAGAAAAAGAGTTCTGCGGGTTCGCCCTGAGATTGCCACTTCTTGGATCCTTTACCACGACAAAGCACCAGGTCACACCGCCTTGTCTATCAACGAATTTTTGGCCAAGAAATCCATAGCAACGATACCACACCCAGCTTACAAACCAGATCTGGCCCTCGTGACTTTTTTTTTTTACTTTCCCAAAACTGAAATCTCACCTCAAAGGGACTCATTCTGGGAGCTTAGAGAACGACCAGAGAACTGTGACTACCAGCCTTGACAACATTTCGGATAATGAATTCCAGCACTGCTACGAAGAATGGAAAAAGCGCTGGAACCTCTGTATTCATTCTAGGGGTGTTATTTTCAGGGAGACAACGTACCTTTGTAAATATTTCCAATAAAAATATACTTCATAAATTTAGTTTCATTACTTTTAGACACACCTGTTATATATATATATACATATATGTATATAATTATATATATATATATATATATATATATATATATATATATATATATATATATATATATATATATATATATATATATATAATATATATATATATACACACACACAAAATTATCATGGCCTTAAATGATACTGAGGGTAACCAGGACATGTATAAATATTTCAAGGCTATCCATTACGAAGCCATGATTAATAATTATTCCCTGATGATATTCAAGCAATTCCCAATATTTCAGTATAAATTATATATTTCACCTGCAGAAGAAATTCTACAGTTTGAAAATCATTTTGACCAGGAAAAATATTGGGAGAATTTATGTATTTCTGTGTGAGTCCTGTTAATTCTAATTGAAACGGGAGGTCCCTCTCATTACATGGATTTCATATCAGTCATATTCTTATCATATTCATTTATTCTATCATCATATATATATATATATATATATATATATATATATATATATATATATATATATATATATATATATATATATACATATATATATTTTATATATATATATATATATATATATATATATATATATATATATATATATATATATATATATATATATATATATATATATATATATATATATATATATATATATATATATATATATATAATGTACACACACACACACACACACACACACACACACATATATATATATATATATATATATATATATATATATATATATATATATATATATATATATATATATATATATATATGTACACACACACACATATATATATATACACCTTTGCAACGCATGAAAAAAATCGCAAAACTGCCACAGAGTAACTCGTTCCCCTGAGGTGAGGAGTTCAACTAATCACCCACTGAAGAAGATATTTACCCACCAAATTTCTTCATTAATCCTTTTTCCTCTGAGCCACCTCGAAGACGCTAAAAGCAGACGAATGAAGGGAGGAAGGAAGGAGAGACCATCCTTAACGTTGCCTCTTGAAAGCAATTGTGGCCAAAGTGCCTCGTATTACTCCTCTCTACTCCCGTAGGAGGACACGGGAGCGAAGGAGGAAGAGTAGAAGGATAAAAATAAATGGGAGTTTTGGGAGTAGTGTCTGCTGCAGGGAGTAGGCAGTCAAGAAAAGAAGAAGAATGTTCAGGAACAGTTCCATTTCCCTCGGGTCAACCAGTGAGAAAACAAAGGAAGTTTTAAGGGAAATGAAAACGAGTAATAAATATGGAAATATAAACCTGCTCTAGGAAAACTTCACAGGGAGGCACATTAAGAAGTCTTTATGAAAAGCTGGACTTGTGGAAATAACTGTTGTGGGATTTAAATTAGTTGTTTTGACACTTGTAAAATTAGTCTCCTTAAGGCACCCACATTACATAACTTCGTCATTAAGCCAAATATCAGGACAGGTCGTTAGTGCTAAAATAATCCTATCAGTCTTGAAATTATCTTCAGGTAATTCTGTAGCATCTTGAGATAATTCTGTAGCTTCTTGAGGTTATTCTGTAACATCCTGAGATAATTCTGTAGCATCCTCAGATAATTCTGCAGCATCCTGAGATAATTCTGTAGCATCTTGAGGCAATTCTGTAGTATCTTAAGATAATTCTGTAGCTTGAGATAATTCTGTAGGTTCTTGAGGTATTTCTGTGGCATCTTGAAGTAATTCTGTAGCATCTTGAGATAATTCTGTACCATCTTGAGGTAATTCTGTAGTATCTTGAGGTAATTCTGTAGCATTTTCAGATAATTCTGTAGCGTCTTGAGATAATTCTGTAGCTTCTTGAGGTAATTCTGTAACATTCTGAGATAATTCTGTAGCATCCTCAGATAATTCTGCAGCATCCTGAGATAATTCTGTAGCATCCTGAGGCAATTCTGTAGTATCTTAAGATAATTCTGTAGCTTCAGATAATTCTGTAGCTTCTTGAGGTATTTCTGTGGCATCTTGAAGTAATTCTGTACCATCTATAGGTAATTCTGTAGTATCTTGAGGTAATTCTGTAGCATCTTAAGATAATTCTGTAGCAACTTGAGATATTTCTGTAGCAACTTGAGATATTTCTGTAGCATCTTGAGATAAGTCTGTGGCATCTTGAGGAAATTCTGTAGCATCTTGAGGTATTTCTGTGCCATTTTGAGACAAATCTACAGCATCGGGAAATAATTATGTAGCATCTTGAGGTTATTCTGTAGCAAAATCAAATTTGTAGTCTCGCACTTGATCGATTCCTAAGATCTTGTTTTGGCCGGACTTGACATCGAAGGAGCTTAGGACCCCCTGAATCCTTCAAGGACAAATGGGACATCGCAGATCCTGGTGAATATTCCCGTAGAGTTTCATTGACCTATCTTCTTTTTAGTACTATGATCTTTGTTGCTTTTGTTTTTCGATATTTTCTCGTACTGAGACGAGTACTCATTTAAATATTAATTTCTGTAAGAAACTTCGAGGTATTTTTCAAAAGACAGCGAATTTACTGCCTTCGTTTCTGTATCGTGTTATGAAAGAACACTTTGGTAATGTATTATTTGTTCATTCGTTCATTCATACTTCTTATTCATAGACTTAGATGATAATTACTGAAGATTTAATTGCGTTTATGTAGGATATTTTTAACAGAATTGTCCTATTTAAAATTGTCTTTCAAAGGACGAACAGTTTTGTTCTGACATTATGATCAAACCCTTTCATTTATTCTGTTCCTTATCGAATCAGGCAAAAGATTCTCTGTTTGTTGCTGGTTCTTAGAATAAGGAAAACTCCAAATTACCTTCGGATAACCTCTGTTATTCCTTTCGCCTTTTCCTTTGCCGTAAAGTGCTGTGGATATGTTGCAGATGCAGGGGATGGCTGTATATATCACGGCGTTTTACCCTTGTGCATCGTCTCTTGTGAATATAGTAATTTCAAGTCTTGTTACATGCTTGCAGATTACATTTTATATATGTGTAAATATATGTGTGTGTATATGTGTGTGTATGTATGTGTGTGAGTATGTATGTATGTATGTGTGTGAGTATGTATGTATGTGCCTTTCCGTTCTTCAGAAATCTGATATTCTTCAAGAGGCAAAATAATTGATTATACCTATTCCTTTGCCGTAGGCTAAATATCACTGAGAAAATCAGAACATCCAGTTTTAACTCCTAATCCCGATCAGCATCCATTAAGAAAAGCCATATTCCCCAGAAATCTCCTTTTGATGAATAATAAATGAATAATGAAAGGCGAGTGATCAAGATTTTCTTAATAATCTACTCTCGTCCCACTCAATTATTTATATCAAAAGAACTATTCTCTTTTGTATCTTAGAAACGTCCCATCAAAATCTTTTCTGGTCAACTTCATCTATTTTTGGGGGGACATTCCGCCATGTTTTCAAAATCTTTGCCGGGAGAGCTTCCAGAAATCGTCACCTGATTCCTTCCTATGAGGATATTTGGAGGGGCGGTGCTGGTGTTTATTACATGTTTAGTTATTAATTATAAAATAATACAGAACGGGATTTTAATAAGTATATTTAGTATCGAATAGTTTGCATGTTTCGTTTTACAATTTCGAGTCGTATTGGAGAAAGCTTTGCCTATCCAAGCAGTAACGATTTTGCACGCTGTAGAATCTTTACTATCTTAACTTTATTAATTTGTTAATTTATATGTTTTTCTAATAACTGGTCTCCTCTTTCTGTATTTCCCTTTATCTTCTGTTACTTCTTTAGAATGAACACCATAATATTCTTAGGAAGCTTGAATTTCAAGTCAATGGCCGGTTCGGTGGGCTTGTTCCATATGAATTAGGATTCATCTTCTGAGTAATAATATATGAATGCATGTCTTGGAAAATAATAATAATTATTATTATTATTATTATTATTATTATTATTATTATTATTATTATTATTATTATTATAATAATAATAATAATAATAATAATAATAATAATAATAATAATAATAATAATAATAATAATAATAATAATAATAACTATTTTCTAAGAAATACATCATACATAAAATATAAGAAAGTTCTGATAAAAGATGTACCTTAAAACGTTTCACCAAGACTCCCTCAGCTTCAACTTTTAAGCCTGCAACTTGTAGTACGAACTTCCGCAGGAAGGTAAATAAATAAGAGAGAAAAGAGGCAGAAGAGTTTGTCATATTCTTTCGAAGCACAGAACGATATCGTGTGGTGTCTCCTTAAAGAGATTTTTCCCCTTAACTTTTATGAAGACTTTTCCCAATCATTTTTGGAGCAGAGTCAATATTCTTTTTCGGGGAGGTTAAAACAAGTTTTGGAGTTACATCAGAAAGGACCTCCAGGAAAAGAGGAGGTCTTAGTTTTAGTAGGAAAATATTTGCAGAGAAACTGTCACTCTGTCCCACCCGTTCGTTCCTTTCCATCAGTTTTCGCTTCTCTGGAAATTGTAGACATTTCAGTGTTTTTTTAGATATCGAAATCAGACTGTGGTCCCCTGTTGATTTTCTGTACCTCCCAGATAAATTGTTTAAAGATTCCTAAATTTTTCATTTCACCGATACACCAAACTCACTCTCTCTCCCCCCGCCCCCTGCCATGTTGGGTTACTATAAAATGACGTCAGAATCCATCCATCTCATTTAGGATCGCCATAACAGACAAACAGTCAGGGCGACAGCTAACAAACAAACAAACGAAACGAGGCGAACTCATAAGTTTCTTTGGCTTTACTTTCTTTTTATTCCTTAAAAAGAAAAAAAAAAACTTCCACCTATATAATGTAGTATCACGTGGGTTCAGGGCAGCTGTCTGCAATTGTCTGGTGATAACTGCCATCAAAACGGATCATTTTGGAAGAAGCAATTCTCCAAACGCAGCTTCGAATTACACTAAGCCTTTGTTACAGGCTGTACCGGTGGTCACTTTTCATTTACCAATGACCCATTTATAATTGGTCAATGACTCATTTTTTATCTTTTTTTTACCAATGACCAACTGTTAATGTGTTAATGACCCTTTCATCATTTGCCAATGACTTATTTATAATTAGTTAGTAGGTCTTTTTATTTTATGGTTCTTTGTAAAGTTATATACAGAGAAAACACCTCCCAGACATGAACACACTCATATATATACGTATATATATACAAATTTACATATATGTATATATACATATATGTATGTATATGTATATATATACATATACATACATACATATATATACACATATACATATATATATGTATATAAACATATATATATTATATATATATATATATATATATATATATATATATATATATATATATATATATATATATATATATATATATATATATATATATATTTACGTTTTTCCGTGGTTTTAGTTGGAAATATGCTCTGTGAGACAGGTAGCAACAATTTAAGGTAATTTAGCCTTGTGATTCTGACTTCGTTGGTACGGGAAAACATAAAAAAGAGGAAAACAAAGGAGAATTTCATATGAGCATAGGGCTCTTGTTACTGAGGGAAATATTACGTAAAACACGTGGGCACATTTAAAGGAGTGTATTTACATAAATGACATTAGTACGGGAAAGAGGAACTCAAGTAGATTGAATGAAACTGGGAATTTGGGGGGATTCCAGGCACAGTCCGAGAAGCTTCCACGAAATAGGTCCCTCTGAAATGAGAGATATGCACATTATACGCCAGTAATGAAATAGACAAAAGAATGATGAATTCGAAGCTGCACTGAGGGTGCCAAAGGAGTAATAAAGACTTAATACTGCCAATGCAAGAGGCACACGGACATTAGACAAGGGTGATATCTGGCTTTCTCTTTAAGCAAATATTACGAGACAAAAGAGTGACTGAAATGGGGCTCTTCCAGGGCACTTTACCTTAGCAGATTTTCCGAGGGGCGTAGAGAAGGCAGTCCGTGGATGACTTGCGATTTCCGAGGGCGAGTTTCTTCCACGTGGTGAGATGCAAGGGCTTCCGTAAAGGGGCAAGGCGATGGGGACTCCTCGAAACTCCAAGCAATGGCGTGTGGGCTCGAGGCAGGCCAAAGGTGGAGCGAACACTTGGAATACGGTCGAAGGGCACGAGGAAAAGTATACTTTGGAAAGGGCCACGTGGTTAGGATGCAAGGGCATCGATGGGGCCAGGTGTGGAGGACGTCTTCACTCCATATCTTCCAGCCCGCGTGTGTGTGTCGACCTCGTGGGTTTCTGCTTTTATCCTCCTATGGGGCAGGGGTGCGTCCAACACAGATGTTTTGACTCATTGCACCTGCTGCCCTCAGGGGAGGTTTTGGCCTGTAGGAGAAACACCCAAGCCAGATTACTTTTGCCTCGAAGGAAGGATCTTTATCAAAAATGGGAGCGCTTTAATCTTTTAAACCCTTGTTTTTAAGTCGATAGACAGATGGTCTATCGATCGGCCGACCGGCAGTAAATGAAACACAACAGAACAACCAACAACAACAAAGGAGGAGGCAATTTGCTAGCGAATTCTTGCTAATCATAATACCTCCCCATACAAGATGATGTACATACCTCCTTCGGGTGTGCACATCGATATTCAAAATGAGCGGCAAATGCTTTACGTTACTCTACATTCTGCCTTGCAATGAACTTTACTACTAAGGGTTTTATGAAGTTGTGATATTACTTTTAATAACACATAGGGACAATTTTCGTTAACAGAACGCAAAGTGATTTAAATACTTGCAAAAGAATAAGTACTTTAGATTTGGTTACCCACTGGTAACTTTATAATGTGACTCGAACAATTGTGAATTAATTAAGATTATAGAACCACGTATATGAGGCTATGGCCAACAAATGAAAAGAAAGGTTATTGTTCAAGAATTAAAATACACGGTTACTTAATTTTAGATAAAATGCATGCGGTTAGTACAATCTGCCTTGAAGAGGCTGTGTAAATGAAAAACAGTGTTTATTTTTGTAAATGACATCCCCTTTTACACCATATTGTAATGACTATACAAATTCGCATTGATAATTTATCTTCGTTTTAACGTGCTTTGCTCAGCTATCGTTCAGCGAGCTGAGGGACCCCACACACGGAATTTGACAGTCGTATGCGGGCGAGTATTCGCGAGGTTTTAATTCGCTAACCTTAAACTACGCTAATTTTATGCGTCCACTGCCCACTGCCTACTCAATGTTATGACGGGGCGAGCAGACAAAAGATGTGGGGTCTTAGGACAAACAGAGATCTTGGAAGGAATGGAAGGGGGAAAAGGGATAATAATAACAAAAGGAAAATTACCAAGACGTTACGAATGAAAACTTGACCGCATATGAACGGCGGGACACGTCCCTCAGAGCTTACAAAAGGGCATTTAAATCACAAGGGCAAGAGTTTATGACTCGGGATTCATTAAAATAAAGATAAATAAATGACTAAAAGAAAGTAAATGATATTGGCAGAAGAGCTAAGGGAAAAAGAGTGAGGGTTTTATTGTGTTAGGCGGAATTTATCGTCCTTCGCCTATAAATTACGGCCCGGACTATCACTTCAGTCCCAGGGCAAGGAAAGTGCACCCGAAGGGCGCGACTCCTTCAGGAGGGCTGACACGCACGCCCGTGCCAAGGTATGGGCGCAAGGGCGTGCCACTTCTCACTCTGTTATTCTTAATGATTTATACATTGTGTGGGGAATGGTATCCCGTATTTAATTGCCTCTTGTGGGGATAATTTAAGGGAAGATTAGTAGAGGATGATAAGAGATAGCAGTTCCTGAGGAACGGAAGAAGATAGAGGAGGGCCTGACATCCCCTTCTGGATTAGGGTGCCAAGACCTTCGAAAGATGAAATGGTGGCACAGGTGCCATGGGAGCTCTGGAGCTCTTTGTAAATTACCTGGAAATTCCCACGCCCGTGGTAATTTCGCCTCGAGCCTTTCTTAATGGGACAGTCGTCCTCGGCCGGGAAGCGGAGGGCCCGCGACCGGAGGCGGCCACGGAGTACCACCTGGGCCTGCTGATGCGACAGCTGACGCAGGAGTGTTCCGTGCGGTTCTACCATGATCCGTCGCGGCTCTTGTAGTTCATCGGCCAAGTGAGATATGGCAGAATCCTGACTTGCAATTGCGTCGGCGACGGACTGAGGCAGAGAGGAGGCGGTCGGGGTGGCGTGAGCGGCTCGCAGGTATCGATGACCAGCTCAGGCACGGGTTGCGAGGCCGCACCTGCAGGTGAGCTTCGCGGTGGTCGGGAGGAACCGTCTCTCTGACCGACGCTGGTAGCGGTGCCAGGCCAGGGAAGAGAGGGGGTCCTGAGTTGGATCCCGTGAATGGAGATCGGCGTGGCGCTCTGGCGCTGGCACTAGGGCAGAGTCAGGCGCTATCAGAGGTTTCTTGGGCTCGTCGGTCAGGACGGACGAAGCTTGGCCCTGCTCGGGGCATGCAAGTGGCACCGGCAGGAATTTGGCATCTCCTGAAGGGAGATCTGATTGGGGCCCTGGCACTGGCACTGAGGCAGGGCCGGGCACTGGAATTGGATCGGGAACCGATCGAGGGGGCCACTGTACATCGTACTCAGGTGGCACTGGTGGGGACTGCACGTCCTCCTGGTACCCAGGGGGCGCCAGTCTTGGCTGAGGGAGAAGCGGGGGGATTACCGCGCCCGCGGAATGATTCGGGAATGTGGACCCCTAGATTGTCGTGATTTCGGCGGGGACTGAAAGTCCTGTCCCAGGATGACGTCATAGCCTCCGGGGAGATGGCTTGCTACTGCAAGATTGCAAATTTTGGATTGGTGAGGTCTTGTGACTCTCAATTGGACCGTAGGGAGTATCATTTTAAATTGATTTATTCCCTCGATCGTGACGAGTTTTCGTCTATTGACGATAGCTCCGTGGGGAACTCTGTCCCTTCGGATGAGGGGGAGATTTGTGCGCCCGAGTCCTCGAAAGCAGTGACTCGCCGCGCGGGCTCGCTACCTCGTGGAGGGGCCACGATACAGGCCCCTTTGGTGGGAGGGCCTAATGACTTGGGATCTGTGACGGCCAAGGCGACGGTGGGAGTATTTGATTTATTATTGCGTGGGCATTTTGCCCATGCGGGAGAATGGCCATAAACCTTGCACGCCGTGCAAAATGTCTGGCTGAAATCTTTCCGCGCTGCCCCTGTGGAGGGCGCAGGCGAGTTATTTGTCGGTTTTCGGGAGAGAGGGAGCCGGTTTCTTGCTCCGGCACTGTTCGGAGGAATGCCCTGGTTTCTTGCAATAATGGCAAGTTAGGGGCTTGCCCGAGTTCCCATTTTTGTGGGAATTTGAACCTCCGAGAAGGGACGGGGGATTTATCTTCCGCCCCATGGATCCTTCTTGAGGGTGGTGAGTTTCCCACATGTCTGCTATTCGGCAACACTCGGTGAGTGTTGCTGGGGCTTTTTCCACTATATGAGTGGCGAGGGCAGGAGGGGCGTGGCGCAGGAAATGCTCGAATTTAAACCGCTCGAGTACCTCGGCGGTGTTAGTGGCTCCTTCGAATCGAGCCATTTTGTCAACGCCCGCTCCGAATGGTACGCCCAATCGGACCAAGTCTGGTCTGCTTCTCTGGGCTGCTCTCTCCAACGTCTCCTCCACCGCTCGGGGGTAATCTCGTACGCATTCGTAACTGCTTGGCGTACGGCTTCCCAGTTTCTGCGATCGTCTGCGGGAAGGGCGTGGTAGGCAACGAGGGCCTTTCCACCCAGGAATTTAGTGAGAACAAGGGAGAGTTCCGCGGGGAGAGATCGCAGCACTCCAGGACTCGTTCGGCCCTTTCAAGCCATACTGGTTCGGACTCTGTCCATTTTGGCATGAACGAGTGAGCTTGGCTGAGGGCACTCATTCCCGCGCGGCAGGGGCGGGGGTGGCTGGCTGTCGTTCTAGCACCTGGAGCTCATGGGCGTTCTCTCTCTCTCTCTCACGCTCTCTCCTCTCGGTTCTTGGCGATTCTCTTTCTCTCTCTCTCTCTCCTCTTGAGCAATTCTGTCTCTCTCTCTTTCCTCACGTTCTCTCTCCTCTCGTTGTTCTTGGGCAATTCTGTTCTCTCTCTCTCCTCACGTTCTCTCTCCTCTCGTTGTTCTTGAGCAATTCTTCTCTCTCTCTCTCTCCTCACGTTCTTTTTGGGCCTCCTTCTCCCTCTCCTCTCTCTTCTTGGGCAATTCTTCTCTCTCTCTCTCTCTCACGTTCTCTTGCTCTCTCCGCCTTGGCATCGTCCACTCGCTCTTGAACCCATGCTCTCAGATCTTGCCCCGATAGTCCCATGTCCTTCCCAGCGGACATGTAGAATTTGAAATCCTCGTTTTGTTGGGCTCTGGTATTAGCCATCTTGAAACAATGGGTATATGATATGTCTGAAAAGACTCAGGTTGTCTGAAAAGACTCAATTGCAGGAATCTGAAACACTCAATTGTTCAGACTGCAGGAGAATGGATCTGTCGAATAAGACAGTTGATTAGTAAGTCTGAGGAGACTTTTTGTTAAAATTGGATGTGTCTTGGAAAGACGTGGTTGTTCTTGGCGAACGAATTTTAATATGCGTCTCGGAAGACGTAGTGGGATTTTGTCACGCTCGGACTTGGCCGGCTGTAGCGTGAAGTTAAGGAGTTGTTCTAACGAACTAGAATGATCAGTCCCGTAAGGGCTTAGATGTGTGTGAACTACACTGTATAATGTCTCAAAAGGACTTAATTTTGGGTTCCCGCAGGAATGAGAAATTCTCGCCACGTGCGACGTAGAATTTTGTATGAGTCTCTGAGGACTGGAATTTGGAGAAATTCTCGCCACGTGCGACGTAGAATTTTAGGAGTCTCTGAGGACTGGAATTTGGAGAAATTCTCGCCACGTGCGACGTAGAATTTTAGGAGTCTCTGAGGACTGGAGAAATTTGGAGAAATTTTAGCCTGAGGACTGAATTTGGAGAAATTCTCGCCACGTGCGACGTTAGAAGGAGTCTCTGAGGACTGGAATTTGGAGAAATTCTCGCCACGTCATGACGTAGAATTTTAGGAGTCTCTGAGGACTGGAATTTGGAGAAATTCTCGCCACGTGCGACATAGAATTTTAGGAGTCTCTGAGGACTGGAATTTGTTAGGAGTCACGAGGACTTGGAATTTTATCACTTAGACTTGAATCCCCCTTAGGACTTAGAAATTACTAACGGGAAACCCAAAGAAAAATGTATGCTGGAAATGAATGGGGAAAAAAAAATGCTACACACGCGGGCATGGGCGGGGGTGGGGGTGCAGGTCGTTTGGCCAACACCGAGAGTATTTTTAGATTCTGTGTAATTTTTAGATTCTGGGTGAATGAATTTCCCAGTCGTCTGAGAGGATAACAGTACAACGGCCTAGTAATTTTTCCTATAAGCGGAGTTTAAATTTCGCTTTCCTAACACCTAACTCGAATTCTAACTACACTGAGAGAATTTTCAGCAATGCAAGCTGACTTCGTCGTGTCCCACGTGGGAATTTTATTCGCGCCTAAATAACAGTTCGCTAATTCGAAATGCGAAGTAAAATTTATCACAGAGGAATTTCTTTCGCACTATTCCTCGAAGCAAGAATATGGCAAAGATTTTAACACAGAGGAATTTCGCACTATTCCTCGAAGCAAAGGATGGTTAGCACTGGTTATTTCCTAACTACCTATCCTGAAAGGCATGCATTAACGAATCTAATACGGCGGTTCTTTTCTCTCAGTGAATACATGCGTCCCTATTTCTAATTCCTAGGAACAGTCACGATTGTAAAAAGGTTTTGCTAAGATAAACACATTACTTACGTGGAATTTTCTGGATCTGTGTGCTGGTTTTACACAAAAGGTTCGTAATTGTCTCGTACCCAGCTTAGCTTTGCTAATAGCTGATCTGGCAAGCTGCAAATGCAATAAAGCAACACTAGGGGGAACTGCAACTGCAAAAACGAGATCTATGGCCAGGTCGCCATTTTTACGTTTTTCCGTGGTTTTAGTTTGAAATATGCTCTGTGAGACAGGTAGCAACAATTTAAGGTAATTTAGCCTTGTGATTCTGACTTTGTGGGTACGGGAAAACGTAAAAAGAGGAAAACAAAGGAGAATTTCATATGAGCATAGGGCTCTTGTTACTGAGGGAAATATTACGTAAAACACGTGGGCACATTTAAAGGAGTGTATTTACATAAATGACATTAGTACGGGAAAGAGGAACTCAAGTAGATTGAATGAAACTGGGGAATTCCAGCCACAGTCCGAGAAGCTTCCACGAAATAGGGTCCCTCTGAAATGAGAGATATGCACATTATACGCCAGTAATGAAATAGACAAAGAATGATGAATTCGAAGCTGCACTGAGGGTGCCAAAGGAGTAATAAAGACTTAATACTGCCGATGCAAGAGGCACACGGACATTAGACAAGGGTGATTTCTGGCTTTCTCTTTAAGCAAATATTACGAGACAAAAGCGTGACTGAAATGGGGCTCTTCCAGGGCACTTTACCTTAGCAGATTTTCTGAGGGCGCGTAGAAGGCAGTCCGTGGATGACTTGCGATTTCCGAGGACGAGTTTCTTCCACGTGGTGAGATGCAAGGGCTTCCGTAAAGGGGCAAGGCGATGGGGACTCCTCGAAACTCCAAGCAATGGCGTGTGGGCTCGAGGAATACCAGTGGAGCGAACACTTGTGAAGGGGCACGAGGAAAAGTATACTTTGGAAAGGGCCACGTGGTTAGGATGCAAGGGCATCGATGGGGCCAGGTGTTGAGGACGTCTTCACAAGTTCCATATCTTCCAGCCAACGTGTGTGTGTCGACCTCGTGGGTTTCTGCTTTTATCCTCCTATGGGGCAGGGGTGCGTCCAACACAGATGTTTTGACTCATTGCACCTGCTGCCCGCAGGGGAGGTTTTGGCCTGTAGGAGAAACACCCAAGCCAGATTACTTTTGCCTCGAAGGAAAGATCTTTATCAAAAATGGGAGCGGCTTTAATCTTTTAAACCCTTGTTTTTAAGTCGATAGACAGATGGTCTATCAATCGTTGGCTGGCAGTAAATGAAACACAACAGAACAACCAACAACAACAAAGGAGGGGGAGGCAATTTGCTAGCGAATTCTTGCTAATCATAATAATATATATATATATATATATATATATATATATATATATATATATATATATATATATATATATATATATATATATATATATATGAATATATATATATAAAACATATTTATAGCGTTGCAACCAACACATTTCAGGGTTCCTTCTATGCCCCTCTTCACTGGTAAAACATGGACAGATGAAATGTTAAGCGTATGTAGGTGTAGCATTAAACACTTCCGATGGTATGAATGACCGTTCCCAAGAATATATAATATATATATATAAAAACTATTTTAACGTTGCAATCATATATTTCGTAATTATATTCTATATATGAGGCTCACGAGTAGGATATGGACAGATGAAATGTTACAGGAGTATATATACAAAGCATATGTAGGTGTGGCATTAAGTCTCGATAAAGATGCAGGTGACAAGTTCATACTGAAAGAGCTTTGGTGAAATCGACAGGCTAATCCAAAAATCTCTTCTCAAACAACTCCAGGAA